>NC_068361.1:53183683-53368683 GCF_020536995.1 Dreissena polymorpha | reverse complement strand
GTTGCGTTAATTTAAAATTAATATTTATTCGTGTTTTCTTCTCCATTTGAAATCAATATAGTTCCTTTGACCAATAGTAATGAATAATTATAATGTTGTTTTTTATTATATAAATATTCAAAACGTTCTTAAAATTCATTCGCCTTTATCCTCATTCCGAATCTGAAATATATGCACTCTGTGTCATTAGGGGTGGAGGAAAACTATCCGGGAGTTTGATCTTGACGGTCAAGTTAAACTATCGATTGTCTAAATACATGAAAAATCCGTATGCAATCCAGATACAAAAAATAAACACCATCCACTGTTCCTCTGTAAACTGAGAAGAGCTTTTTGTCGATTGGGTTATCCTTTTATTTGCTGTAAACGTAAGAATCAATATGAATACAACATGAAAAATAGGACCCGTCAATAATTAAATAAAATCATTTTCTTAAAGCATATCTATTCCGAAAGTAGAACGAGAATGAACTGGAAATTGTAATTGTAAATTTCATACAACAGATGCTCATTGCGAGACTAAGTCCCGAGTAAATATTGGTGTCAATGTTGACAGGGAACCATCCGACTGCATTCACTGTAAGTATTGATTTTTAAAGAATTATTTAACTGCAAAGTACAGTTTATAACTAGTCTGAATTTCGTCCGAAAAATGTCTGACATTTGAGCGTTCTTTAAAGGGATGGGGGGGGGGGTATGATGTTCAAACATCCCAAACGGAAAGCACGCAAGCATTAGAAAAAAGTAAAACAGCAGTCTTCATTTATTTATTTTGTGTTCCTCATAAATAACTTATTTCACTGCTTAACATTTCTTTTTTGATCAGCTGGCATGAAAAACTGAGTAAGCAGCATTTTAGCAGTAATATAGTAAATTTTATTAGTCATATTAGCCCTTTGAAAACTTTATTTCACACATATTCAAGGACGAGTGCATGTGTTTGCAGGACGAGTGCAAATTTAACTGTTTAGAAATATTTTTGTCCCCTGTAAGTTGCACACTGTTCAAAATTGTGAACAAATGACTTGTGACTGTTGGAAATTGTGAAAATAATTAATTGAGCATTGTTCAAATTTGTGAAAATATGAGTCTCAAACTGTTCAGATTTGTGGAAAAAAAAGTCGCTTACTGTTGAAAAATGTGAAAAAATGAGTTGCACACTTTTTAAAATACTGACCATTTGCATTGCAAATTCCTCTAATTAAAATACTGACCATTTGCATTTCAAATTCCTCTAATTTTTGCAAAAACAGCTATCGCTATTTATTTATTTAATAATAATCAGCGTTCTAGATAAGCTGCGTATCAGCGTAATATACGCATTCGAAATATCAAGATACGCTCAATTTATCATTTCCGTGCGTACATTTAAGCAAGCCAATCTGGACTTACGCTAATGCTGTAAATTCTCTGCGTACATCGTAAACAAAAAATATAAACAGCTGATTGTCTTTAGCCAAAAAATGAGACTGGTTATCGTAAAAATTAGAGCTGGTTGTAGAAATAGTTAGCCAGTCGGTATGTATACTCTGTATCATCTAGATGCATGGTAAATTTAGTATTGATTTTTTAACAGACAGTCAAGCGCTTATGTGTTTATTAAATTACATGAAGTGGTCAGCATGGCTTCTTCCATTATAGGTTACATAATCCTAAACGGAAGTGGAATTTGGGGGGTTACATGCAGTCAGTGTGCTACTAAGTACATATGATGCAGGTCCTGGTGCATAAGATTTTTAAAATGTATCTGAAATGAAGAGTTTAGGTATCAGTTTAAAGGTACATGTGTAAGTCACAGGGCAAAAGGCCTGATGTGTGCATTTCTTTGTATGTTAGTGGTTGCCAGCCTCAATAGTAGGGCATGGTTTTTGCCTTCAAATGGCAGTGCCGGTAGCTGTCAAAACCGGTTCATATGTTCTAAGGTAATTATTTTGAGTTACGCCGTATAGAATTTTTTCAAATGCAGTTTTTTTGTAAGCTTATGAAACCACCTTTCCAGTAATGTTTAGTAATATATTGGCTTATCGCTCGGTCATGGTGAAATTTGAGATCAAAGATTGCCAATTCTATATATAACAAAGAAGGAAATTAATTGGGCATGTGTAACCTCCAAGCCAACACAAATTACTTCTCAAAGTACAATTGATTCTTTGTGTATGGCAAAAATTGTATCGAGTAATAAAATTGTACTGCCAATACTGAATGATTTAAATTCCTCTGTTTTCAAATCAAAAAGGAACCACTAAAATGCTATTAAAACAACTGTTGAAAGTTGGCAAAAAAGTTTTCCGTTGGCCACGGTGGTGGACAATAAGGACGAAGATCTTCTTAAATGTAATCTGCCAACAAGTGAAAATAACAAGAAATTAAGAAACCTACTAATATGAAGGCATACACATAGTTAGTGGTTAATTGTGTTTAACATTATTAAAGTAGAGTGTCTGTACCCTGGCTATATTCTGGTTTTACTTTAAGCAAATTACCCTTCAACAAAGGCAAAATTTGACGATTTACCCCCATGCTTTGAAAAGTGGCACTGGGGGTATTTACCCCCATGGGTATTTTTTTTTATCCTATTACCAGATGCAAATCGATAGTATAACAACGATCGTTTAAACTTTACCTTTATACTATCGCTATTTTTAGACCATGGTTTTCCGACCTCTATCTTAAGAACACTATATGTTTCAATGTGACGTCATAGCAAATGATGACGTTGAAGTAAACAAACATTTCGGAGTCAACTTGGAAAACCAGCGCTGTTTCTTTGAATTTTAAAGTATTTATACTCTTTTTGAACGATAAACGATCACAAAATAGGATAAATAGAATATTATGTGAGTTTTGGATAAAGATCAAGTTTATCATGCTCGGCACGAACCATGTTAGCGCTCGGCAAGCCTCGCGCTACATCGGTTCCAAGCCTCGCATGATAAACTTGATCTTTATCCAAAACTCACAAAATATTCTCTATATCTATAATGCTGAATAATTGAGGAAACTCTTACTATTATTTCTTAATTTCTACACCAGTTCACTTCTAATTGAACTTCTCTTATGACAATACGGTCAATCTCAACTATGTACGGCCCCATTACCAAACCTCGGGTGCCCCTGGGTCAAACATGCGGCGTGGGGATACGCGTCGGCCTCTGCCGCGCCATTTCTAGTTGAGTATGCGTGTCGATAATATAAAGGCTGTTTAAAGGAAAATTGACATAAATGTGAACATAATTATTTTTTACAAATTAGCCGACAACAACTGATTTAGCATTAAAATTCTCCGTTACGTTTTAGTATATTTATCGTACCCAGGGTACATGTAAGTATACTTACTATTTTTATTTTGTTGAAATACTAATTCATCGAATTCATGACGATTATCGATTAAATTTTATCTCATTTTTTATAATCCACTGTTTTTTTCACGACTTTCTTGCTCCGCAATACGAAGTACTATACCATTATTCGACCTAACAATGTTACGTGTCTGAAAACCAAATGAACCAAATATAAATGCAAAAAAGCTGAAGAACTTAACTCTTGCGCGTGGCTTTTGTTGTCATATGGTATCGAAGTGCCATCTGTTATCAAAGTATCCGCATACCCGGCGTGCTGTTCAAAATTGTGAACAAATGAGTTGTGACTGTTGGAAATTGTGAAAATAATTAATTGAGCATTGTTCAAATTTGTAAAAATATGAGTCTCAAACTGTTCAAATTTGTGAAAAAAAAATAAGTCGCTAACTGTTGAAAAATGTGAAAAAATGAGTTGCACACTTTTTAAAATACTGACCATTTGCATTGCAAATTCCTCTAATATTTGCGACAACAGCTATCGCTATTTATTTATTTAATAATAATTGATGAAAAAAACAAGTCTATTATAAAAAAAGTTTTTTAGTTTAAAGAAATTCGTAATTATTTTTTATTAAAAGTTGTTTACGGCCATTTCATTTGCCTATATTATCATTTTTTATAATGATATTATAACATAATAAAAGTATATTTATTGTACCCAGGGTACATGTAAGTATACTTAAGAGTACCTGAGGTGCATGTAAGTACATGTAGTACCTGTGCCAACACTGACCATTGGAGCCTTACTAACTGTATAATGATTATATCTCACCAACTACCTTAACCTTGTTGTGTTTATCAACCTGAAATTTATGTAAAATCTGGCTTTTCTACTTTAATTTTTCATTCAATTGATAATGCAATGTTTGACTTATCTCGTGGGAAATTATTTGAATCTTTGGATTTTAATGAAGACAAGCCAAAAGTGTTATTTTATTTTACAAACAAATCTAAAATGTATTTTAATGTTGTGTGTTTGTCACGCATAATTCAGTGTTTTCCAGAAAAAATTGAGTAGCCAGTTATATGGGCGGCAGTAAACCAAAAGTATTTGTGACATTTAACTTGATATATTTGGGAAAAGTAGCCGGCATCTAGACTTAATGTAACCGGCGAAATGGCCGGCTGCCTGTACTTACAGAGAACACTGATAATGGTAAACTAAATAAAACAACTCACAGCGACTGGATTACCGCTTTGTAAAATTGTTTTTGGGTCATAATGGTTAGCATTCAATACAAATGTTATTAAAAATATTGTGGTTTAAAATTCATTTTGAGGATGAGATAAAAGAACAGAAAATGAAAGGGTATACAGGGATGAAAATTAGTGGTTTCCTGTGAACCCGGGGCAAGTAGATTTGGCCTGGGCAACTCAATTTCCAAAGTTGGTAGTTCGGCCGGGCAACTTGGTATTTTTAAAGCTTAAAACAATTGAGTGCAATAAAAATTGAATAATATGCATTCACTTATTATTTGGGCATAAACAATTTTACCGTGTGAAGACCCTACAAAAAAATTCTGATCTTTTTCTTACTTGGTACCTGGCGACACACATTTTCAAGTATATTTCATTAAATTTGGCATATATATATTAATAAAAATGGCAATGTATGAACATGTCGTCATACTATAAGCAACATAGAAGCATAATATGCATTCATCTACAGCGATTTTTTTCCTTCTTTGAAAAGTACCGGAAAAGGGCACTTTCCCAATCTTGGAAAAATTACATATTTCCCAAATTAAGGTTAATTTTTGTTTGTGAACTTTAATTAATTTACTTATGCAGCTCTATGGCTAGAACCTCAGTAAATATAATATTAATAACTTGACATCAGTTATTCTCAATTTTAAGGTATTTGTTAGCAAAAAATCAAATACACTAATTTGAGTAATATCCCAATTTGAAGATTTCACGACACATTTTTCCCAATTTCAAGGTTTTCACGACTCAATTTTTCCCAATTTTGAGGTTTTCACGACTCAATTTTTCCGAATTGGACCGGTACGGGTACTTTCCCAAATATGACAAAAAAATCGCTGATTATAATTTGAGCTCATACAATTTTACTGTGTTAGCACCATATATCAAGTTGCAGATTTTTAAAATATTCGCCACATACCCACAGGCATTTTCATTGATATCTTAGAATAATAGACCTATATATTAATACACATGGCATCTAAAGAACATTTTATCATAGTTAAAGTAATATAGAGGCATGAAATGCATTTTTCTATTATGATATGTCCACAAATAATTTAACTAAGTGGTGACCCAGCTTGAATATGAGGATTTGTTGAATATTTTATGCTAACCGACATACATTTTTAGTCGTATATCAGGAGTCAATACTTATATAATGTACATTTATTTTGTGAACACGGTTTATTGTAGTTTCAGAAATATTCTGTGTATAAATGATTTCAACCTGATATAATTATAAATCATTGCTAAGAAATATGTATATATAAAACAAAAATTAAAAATAGACGGTTTATTTTTTTTCCCATTTATGTATATACATTTTTGTATACAAAAGTCATCTTTTGTTGTAAACAGTTATGCGACCTGTGTCAGAAAACGCCCAGTACAAATATATCGACGGAATGATTTTTTCACTTATGTGGGTGTATGTTGGCTCCACTTCACACGATACAGTCATTGTAGTTTAATTGAAAAACGCATCTTACAATGTGAGATGAGTTCTGGGTTCAAGCCCCAGCTCTGGCCTATCAAGTGTGAAATACAGAGCCATTATGATTAAATATACACAGTTATTTCTTTAAACAATACAATTGAATATAAGCAATAATGTTAAAGGGGCATTGTTGCTTAGCCATTTTTGTAACTGTATTGTGATTTTTGGCCAATTTTGACATTGAATAACAGGGTTTATATACATCCCAAGCATAAATGCTTCTAAATTTGTAAAAAAACAAACAAGTTGAAGTTTGCAGAATATAAAAAATTTGCAACTTTCTGATGTCTAAAAGTAAATGCCACTTAAAGTTTACATTTCTGTACAAAATGACACATTTTGTGCTGTCCATTATCGGTTAATGTTTTACGCTTTCAGGTTCAAAAGTGCTCATTCTGTAGCTTGTTTCAACCATAATCTATAATGCAGCCAAGTTTCAGCAGATTTGGCCCAGTGGTTCTGATTTTATACGCCGTGCCTAGCTTTAATTGAGTACTACTCACTGATTTATGGATAGAAAGAGAAAGTCATATGCTTGAGTACATTTCAACCCATTCGCATTGAACGTTTTTTTGCAAAGAAAAAACAGTGGAGCGATACAGGGCCATCATGGCCCTCTTTTCAAATGATACTTTTTGGTACCCCGGTATACTTACAGGTACCCGATATTTCCTAATAAAAAAAAATTGTACCCAAAATAGTTTGTACCCAATTTTTGTTCATAACCAATTGTTTTAGTACACACATTTTTTTTAACCAAAATTTTCGTACCCAATTTTGTTTTCCTACCAACATTTTTTATTACCCACAATTTTCATACCCACATTTTTGTTCGTACCCAAATTATTTTTGGCATAAATTGTTCGTAACCAAAATGTTTGTTCCCACATTTTTTTCCGTACACATATTTTTCTTACCAAATTTTTTTTCCTACCCAATTTGTTTTGGTATAATTTTTTCGAACCAAAAATTTTCGTACCTACTTTTTTTTCGTATGGAATGAGCGATATATTGGACGACATCTATTGATGACGTTCAATTTAACGAATGATAATGGCGACTAAAATTCGTAAAGCTCCTGGTTATAGCCGCGATTTGACTCTTTTGGAAACTGGCCGATAACTTCTGGACAAAAATAAAGTTTTTGATAAAATGACGAAAAAGTGGTGTTTTTTATTGCGCAATCGCTATAAACACGTGGCTTGGCCGGAAGTACATGTAGTGTTAAAAGCAACCCCAAGACAATTCACCCCCAGGAGACAATTCACACGCTAGATAATACAAATTTGATTTTTTTTTCCTACCCAAAATATTTCGTACCCATATATTTTTCGTACCCACTTTTTTTTTCGTACCCACATTTTTTCGTACCCCAATTTTTTATTCGTAACCATTTTTTTCGTACCCAAATGTTTTTTGTACCTAAATGTGTTCGTACCCATTTTTTTTCGTACCAATTTTTTTCGTACTAAATTTTTTTCGTGCCCATTTTTTTTCGTACGCAATTTTTTTGTACCCATTTTTTTCCTACCAATTTTTTTTTCGTAACCAATTTTTTTGTACCCAAATCTTTTTTCGTACCCAAGTTGTTCGTACCCAAATGTTTTTCGTTCCCAATTTTTTTCGTACTAAATTTTTTTTTTCGTTCCCATTTTTTTCGTACCCAAATTTGTTTCGTTCCCAAATTTTTTTGTACCCAAATTTTTGTTTGTACCCTTTTTTTTCGTACCCAAATAGTTTTTCGTACCCTTTTTTTTCGTTCCCTATATTTTTCGTACTCTTATTTGTTTTCATAACCAATTTTTTTTTCGTACCCACATTTTTTCGTACCAAATTTTTTCGTACATAAAGTTGTTCGTACCCAAATATCTTCGTACCCATTTGTTCGTACTCAAATTTTTTTCGTACCCACATTTTTTCGTACCTTATTTTTTATTTGTACCCATTTTTTTCTTTGATTTCATCTCTCCACTCATTCCATCCCGCGAAATCCTTAAGGTGTCGCAACTCTAGTATAGTCTGAATATTGCTACGCCAATATATGGAATGAGTTATGTATTGACGTCATCATTGGATGACGTTCAATTGAACGAATGATAATGGCGACTAAAATTCGCTCCAGGGTATAGCCGCGATTTGTGGGCAATGAAAACTGGCCCAACACTTGTGCTGAAATTTGACGTGTATATGGACCAGAATGCGATCTTCCTGTTGCCGTATCCGTTATGTTTGGGAAAAATCTAGTTTTTGATTAAATCGCGAAAAAGTGGTGTTTTTTATTGCGCAATCGTTATAAAATGAGTTCATGCCGGAAGCGTTAATAGCGTTAATAGCAACTCAAAGACAATTCACCCACAGGTGACAATTCACGCGTTAGACACTTCAAATTTGATTTTAAATAATACATATTGTGATTTTATTCCCAAATTAATAAATAAGTTCATAATGCGTTTAACATACGAAGCTGAACCCGTTTAGAAAATATTTACAAAACAAACAAAAGCAAACAACCGTTAAATTTCATCGATGTAGATACGGTAGCCTGATTACATATCCACTAGCGTCTATGCATATTTACTAGGGATGCAAGAGGTTAACCGGTTAACCGGTTAACCTACCGAAACGATCAGTTAACCGGTTACATTTTCGGCAAAAGGTTAACCTGGAAAAAATATTTGATTATGTTTTTTATAGAATAATTCGTTCGATTTTACTTTTTTCGCGTGACATGCTGCCAACTTTCGCTGGCGACTAATTAGAACAACATGCCGCACCATCGACTGTAATAAATAACGTGTCAAGTAATAAAGCAATTAATCAATACCGTTGTGATAACAAATAAGGAGTACGTTTTGATAACTGACACTATTGCTTTTTGACTCGCTAAAATTAAACTAGCAGAACTGCGGTAAGTGGGAGCTATTAGCGAAGAAATATTTGACACGTTTATTGAACTCGCGATAAAAAACAGTTGAGGCATTGAACGGCTTATTTTGATGTTTGCTGATGCTCGCAAAAAAACCGTGTTTGTAAGTAACACTTTTATCAAAAATTGCATTCGTAGTTAAAATCTTGACGAGTCAACGTCGTTTTGTTTATCAAAAACTAATATCATAATGATAAGTTACGTCCAACGATTCCACCATTACCGCCCGATGCAAGTTTTATTTAAGAAAGAAAATTATAAACTAATTAAATAACTAAAAAATCAATTAAAATATTTAAACAAGAAACCGTCGGAGACGAGTGATGCTCCCCAAAGATTTTTTTGTCACAATATTGCACTATATATTCAGATAAAAGGAAACGTCTTGAGGGCACAGTAGTTGGGGGACAAGAATTTTTTTACATAAAATTTCAAAGGGCCATAACTCTGTGAAAAAACATCCGACCAGAACCCGCTGATAATATGCACATCTCCTCTTGGTAGTGAAGTTTCCCATAAAGTTTCATTGAATTCCGGTCATTATTTACTGAGAAATAGCCCGGACAAGAATTGCACTATATGTACAGTTAATGGAAAATTTTCTAATGGCAATAGCTGTTTGAAAATAAAAAAATAGTTCGCAAGTAAGTAACAAATAATCAAATTTAAACGTGAATAATTTAACAAAATATATAAATTGAAGTAAGAGAACTCGATACTTAAAATTACAATTTCTGCACTAAAAAGACAATAAAAATATTTTTACAATAACACATTCGACATTTACATGTACTTCCAAAAACACGACAACCGCTATTTTCAAAGCGAATGTGTAGAGTAACATTTCAAACAATAAAGACAAAATTGAACTGGAGTTTAACGTAGTGCGCAAATTGGAAGTGATAAGAGTAATTTATTTTTCAACTTGTCAATCTCCGTAGTATTGTAACCGGGTTAAAACATTCATTTCAATTATTATGTTCTTTTGTTCTGTTTAAATGTAATTACTTCCCTTTATCTCATTATGTTAACATGGTTTATTTATTAAGCTGTTATCCTGTGACCAGTCTAAATAATTTAAGTCAGTCAAGCATGTGATTATGTCAAGGTTAGGTATATGTTAAGTCGTGCTTGACCAGTGAGTTTTCCCGCTCTTGCCTTTGTCTTCTGGTCACTTTCCACTTGGCCACAGACTTGTTCAGATCTACTTTTAAGAGTTGCCATTACTTCAAAATAAGGAAAATAAGGTTAGTTCTATTTCTACCTTTTGCATTTACTCTTTCTTGTATTTGCATTGAGTTGTATTTATGTTGTGGGTTGATATAACTCATATTTGATAAGTAATGAGGTTAAATTCAGAAAAGCAGCATTGTCATTCTTACGTGCTAACGAGTCCTATAATTCACAGTATCCCATACTCTTCACATTTATAATCTTATTTGCAGCATAAGCACAGTATCCGCAGAGATTTATTTTAGAGAGAGAGTTCCGTACACATTCCTCAAATGGTAAGCGAGAACGAGAAAGAGTTGAGATATAATGTATTTGTTTGTTTATGTTGTATATGTACCATTTTGACATGTTACCAGATCTTTTATTTATATTTCATTGTAACTTGTTAAAGGCCACACATGATATGTTTTATATATATGTTACTTTGCATATATTGACGTAATGTCTGATACCATGTTTATAATATGTTTCAGTAACATGGAAATCGTATAAATATACAATAAATCATATATTCGGGTTGTTTTGAGCCGGGTACTGCACGGTTATAATTTGCGCCCAACGTAAAAAACCCACCAGGTGTGTCTGACGTCCCACAGTTGTCATGGCAATAGGAAATTCGTGGAAGAATTTCAGAGTTGGAGGGGGTGTATGTAGCAGGGTTCGGTATAAGGAGAACTTATACTGCCTTGCTATATGAGCTCGCTTTTATAGCGACGCGGTAGAGTGTCTGCCTGATTTGGAACCGGGAGGTCCAGAGTTCGATCCCCAGTATGGTCGGGGATTTTTCTGGCTGGGTTTCAGTATACGTTTAGTTGTGAGATGTTAACGGTTTCCCCCAAAAACATGCCTTCGCTGCGAAGTCAAAGTGGGTGGGGAACGCGCACTGCTTGTGGATTTCGAGTTGCTGGAAGTTTGTAACGAAGCTGCTTTTGTGCAATATTCAGCGATTTTGCAAGCTGTGTGTTTGAAGTCGGAAATATATATTGCTGACATTAATGATGTTGTGTACGTTCTTGTGACCACTGATTTGCATAATATGATACCAGTGGGGGAGCATCCCGAATCTCACATAGTCTGCGCCATCAGATGTTTTCTGGTCGAGTGGTTGGTAAGTTTCATCGTTATACATGCATATTACACATTTTACATTATTTGTGCTATTTTTGACACCGATTTTTCATGCTGATGAACCAACGTTCAGTCCTACGTACTGTCATTGGTCTGTGTGCTTGTTGAAAGTACACGTAGAAAGGGTTGTTTAGCTCCAATAAGCCATGTTGCTATTTTTTGGATAAAATTTATGGCAGTGGGCTTTTTTATCTTTGTGCAGCAACCTCGGCCGCCTCATTTGTTGAAAACATTAGTCGCACACTGTTCATATTGTGGAAAAATATTCACGGGGAGAAAATGGGTGGTGACTATTCAACATTGTGAAAAAATGAGTCGCGCATTGTTTAAAATTCTTAAAATACCAGTCGCAAAAATTAGAAAATTGTAAAAAAAAAGTATCTCACAATGTTGCAAATTGTGAAATATGAGTCGCACAATGTTGAAGGTAGTAAAAAATGAGCCTCGCAATTTAGACAATAATGGAAAAATAAGTTGCACACTGTTCACGCTGGGTATGCGGATACTTTGATAACAGATGACACTTCGATACCAGATAACAACAAAAGCCACGCGCGAGAGGTAAGTTCATCAGTTTTTTTTTAAGTTTTATCATAAAAATTAGTTTTTAAGACAAGGCGCATGGTCGAGCTGATAAATGGTGTATCCTTTTCTATTGGAAAAAAACGTCATGGAAGAATGGTAGATTTTTCCCATAAAAGTCGAAAATTCGGTCGGAAAACAGCATACACTGGATGAACAGTAAACATTTCAACAAAATAAAACTACTTAGAAATATTGCAAGAAATTGTTTGATATGTCGGCATATAGAGTAATCACTGTGCTTCAAATACTGAAATTTTGATAGTATTCAATAAAATATAAACGAAGATAGAGCATGTTTTATAGATGGTATTCATGAAGTTGCTGATACTTTGATTCCCGATAAAGGGCACTTCGGATAACAGAGACTTTCAACCAATTGGGTACTCTGATAACCGAGTTTTATCTTCTACACGAAATGCATTTATGTTTATCATGGCTAATCTTACCAAACATTTTGAAGTACAAATCAATGTGCATTGTCAAGCCCGATACATTGGGGATCTATGCATAACGTAGTTACATACACATGTAAAATATAACCAATGGCGTTGTTCGTTTACAAAAATCTTATGACTATTCATTTATATAATTAATATTATAAGTGCAAATTTTAAATAAGATTCAAATGCTTATTTCTGAAGTAATATATTTCAAGTGACAACCGAATATAATTGTCTAAATAATAAACTTTTTTAATTAAGATAATTAAAAATACAACGGATCATGTGGATCAAAAAGACTGTGTTCAATTGAACTTATAGCAAGACTGTAGATAGGAGCAAAGGGTCTCAAAGCATCCAATTCACCTCATAAAATCCATCGCATCATGAAGACGATACTATAATGCGTAGCCACACAATTTAAATGAGATTGGAAAACTCCCTTTACATGTATATTGACCTTTACATTTCCCTTTCCCTTTTATTATCATATTCAAAAGGGATAAGAATATGTTTCGGTAATTCGTTTTTAATTTACGTCAGTACATACATTTTTATTTATTGCCTGCTTAGTATAGTGCTCAGTATTCCACAGCGAATTCTGCATTTCTGATTCATTAAATAGAGTGTAATATATCTGGTAAAAAGTGTCGACTTATCTGGGATCGAAGTGCCATTGTCTTTTAGATGATCGGTAAAAGAAGTGTCAATAAAAATTTGGCATCCGACTCTTAAAACATTTGAATTTCCTCAAATACGTTATTCAACAAAATTTTAACATGTTGTTACATTATGGACATACTGATCTTTTATTTTGATTAGTTGGCACGTTCTTCATTTATTTCCAAGTATTTTCATTTTGTTGATATACTAAATGATCATCGAATTCATGACGATTATCGATTAAATTTTATCTCATTTTTTATAATCCACTGTTTTTTTCACGACTTTCTTGCTCCGCAATACGAAGTACTATACCATTTATCGACCTAACAATGTTACGTGTCTGAAAACCAAATGAACCAAATATAAATGCAAAAAAACTGAAGAACTTAACTCTTGCGCGTGGCTTTTGTTGTTATCTGGTATCGAAGTGCCATCTGTTATCAAAGTATCCGCATACCCGGCGTGCTGTTCAAAATTGTGAACAAATGAGTTGTGACTGTTGGAAAGTTTTTTAGTTTAAAGAAATTCGTAATTATTTTTTATTTGAAGTTGTTTACGGCCATTTCATTTGCCTATATTATCATTTTTATAATGATATTATAACATGATAAAAGTATATTTATTGTACCCAGGGTACATGTAAGTATACTTAAGAGTACCTGAGGTGCATGTAAGTACATGTAGTACCTGTGCCAACAATGACCAATGGAGCCTTACTAACTGTATAATGATTATATCTCACCAACTACCTTAACCTTATTGTGTTTATCAACCTGAAATTTATGTAAAATCTGGCTTTTTTACTTTAATTTTTCATTCAATTGATTATGCAATTTTTGACTTATCTCGTGGGAAATTATTTGAATCTTTGGATTGTAATGAAGACAAGCCAAAAGTGTCATTTTATTTTAAAAACGAATCAAAAATGTATTTTAATGTTGTGTGTTTGTCACGCATAATTCAGTGTTTTCCAGAAAAAATTGAGAAGCCAGTTATACGGCCAGCAACTATGCAATAAAACGATAGCATTTGTGACATTTAACTTGATATATTTGGGAAAAGTAGCCGGCATCTAGACTTAATGTAACCAGCGAAATGGACGGCTGCCTGTACTTGCAGAGAACACTGATAATGGTAAACTAAATAAAACAACTCACTGCGACTGGATTACCGCTTTGTAAAATTGTGTTTTGGCTCATTAATGGTTAGCATTCAATACAAATGTTATTAAAAAATATTGTGTTTTAAAATTCATTTTGAGGATGGGATGAAAAAAAAGAAAATGAAAGGGTATACAAGGATGAAAATTAGTGGTTTCCCGTGAGCCCGGGGCAAGTAGATTTTGGCCTGGGTAACTCAATTTCCAAAGTTGGTAGTCCGGCCGGGCAACTTGGTATTTTTAAAGCTTAAAACAATTCAGTGCAATAAAAATTGAATAATATACATTCACTTATTATTATTTGGGCACAAACAATTGTACCGTGTGAAGACCCTACAAAAAAATTCTGATCTTTTTCTTACTTGGTACCTGGCGACACACATTTTCAAGTCTATTTCATTAAATTTGGCATATATATTTATAAAAATGGCATTGTATGAACATGTCGTCATACTACATGTATAAGCAACATAGAAGCATAATATGTATCATCTATTATAATTTGAGCTCATACAATTTTACTATGCTATAGCACCATATCAAGTTGCAGATTTTTTAAATATTCCCCACATACATTGTACCCACAGGCATTTTCATTGATAATGTTATGCACCCCACATAAAATATGATTATATGAAATTGTTATAAGAGTTAAAATATTATTATTAATAAAATAATACAATTTATTTGCATATTTTACATTCTTTGTTAATATAGGATTGTTACAACTAAAATTTGCATTTTTACATGATTATTGTTATTTCCAGACAAATATTGTTTGGTAATTTTGCATTGTTACTCCAAAGACAAATAATTGTAATTTACAAACACAGGCCATTATTTAAAATAGTTCATTGTACCTTAAGTATTCACCTTAGGCCAGATGAAAACTGACCATATCTTTGAATTGTAAGTTTTATTACCACAATATGTTTTTCACAATAGAACATAAAAATTATCTTCTGCAAAAATTCCCATTGGCAAATATTTATGTGTAGATTTATGTTCTTAAAAAGGTACAATTGTCACTTCATGTCATAGTGTCATTTTGACATCTGGGAGAAAACTTGGTATAAAAGGCAGCGCAAAGTACAAGAGTCAATCATATATATTGCTGAATAAAACTCTGACTTTATTTCATTGTTTTCTCTCCTGGTAAGACATTTTGTATTATTGTTGTTTAAAATATAATAACATTTCTATCATTATTGTTTAAATGTTAAATGCGTGTTCTTCTATTTGGCAGTGTAATACTTATGCAAAGCCATATTCAGTGCGTATTTATTTGTAATTTAATTAACAAAATTAACAATTGGACATGTACTATACTATTTTCAAAATATATTAATGTTGGTGTCTGCAATTATTGTATCTGTAATGATTAATAATTAGTAATAAATTTTACATATCAGATTTTGTTTGCATAAAGTTACTTCTCACAGCACAGTGAGTTCTCACCATAAAAGCTAATTTTCCCTAAAATGTATAATTATTATGAGAAAATGTTAAATCACTAGAAATAGAATACATATTGATTTATGTTGATTCTGTGTACGTGTTATATAAAGAAATCATATATATTGCTGAATAAAATTCTGACTTTATTCCATTGTTTTCTCTCTAGTGTATCACTCGCACAGCACCTCCTTATACAGCAAACGCGTCGCAGCATAAAACTATCTAAAAAAATAGATCTATATATTAATACACATGGCATCTAAAGAACATTTTATCATAGTTAAAGCAATATAGAGGCATGAAATGCATTTTTCTATTATGATATGTCCACAAATAATTTCACTAAGTGATGACCCAGCTTGCATATATTTGTTGAATATTTTATGCTAACCGACATACATTTTTAGTCGTATGTCAGGAGTCAATACCTATACAAATTACATTAGTTAAAATGGCTTATTGTAGTTTCAGTAATATTCTGTGTATAAATGATTTCAACATGAGGCCTAAATTAAATTAAGTTTGTTTGCCCTTTACAGACCGACCCACTTTTTAACCCCCGACCCCAAAAATTGTATTGCGATTTCTGAAAACATATTTTTTTATTTTCGTTTTTTTTCGCCATTCATATTAGAGCCGACTGCAATGTCTATTTGTGCGCGTATTTATATCCCTGGTCATTCGTATCGCCCCAGACCGATCTAGGTCGCTCTGATGGTTGGAATTTCATATGCCCCAGAATGCGCAGTAATGCAAGGGTCTATAACCGGTATCGCGGTCGGCGGTGTTCCGTAAAAATGGCACAGAGCTCCAGATAAGGATTTATTGAAATTAGTAGCAGTACTGCCACTGACAGAAACAAAAGGAGTAACACTTAAAATCAATTAGTACCTGTACTACCATATCCAAAAATACAGGTTGTACTGTACTACCAGTATTCTTGGATATTGAAGGGTGTATAACTGACTTTACAGAAACATTTGCAGCAATAAATATATTTAGCTTTTTAAACAGTTACTTTATTAGGTTTTCCATTCTGAATTATGATGCAAATACAACTACACATTAAAACTCATGACTAAATACTATTTCTTCATTTTTCTTGACAAGAAAACACAAGCCAACTTGGCAACTAGTAAGCTAAGTAAATTAACACTAATTTCACTGTCTCATCTAAAAAAAATCATTGCATTAGCAGTTAACTGTCGAAGCTGGTATAGCAAATTTCCAATTTAACCGAAAAACGTCTTCTATATTCTCGGTGACAAGCCAATCATATTTGGTTTTCCAATCTTCCACAGTTTTTGTTAAGCTCCGTTCCCCATCGTGTTTTCTAAAGTTTTTAGCCATCGATGCATTCAAATCATTTAATATCGGGGCGACAATGCCTTTTTCTGAATGTCAGGATGGTAAGACGACCGTATGTAGCCATTTATGATTATATGACAACAAAGTGTTTTTTTAAAAACCGCTTTCGGTTTAACCGGCCTTCCCTTGCGCGCAGACATATTGTTTTGGCGGGTTTACGAGTTACTTGAAATCACGCGACATAATAGACAATAATACCGGAACCCAGTCTACAACTTCTCGGTAATTCAAATTAACGAAAAGCGCCGTTAGGTTAGAGACCAACAAATCACGCCGCGCTGACGCGGACGTATCGGTACGGCCAGATGTTTTTCGTAAATGCTTAAAAGGGACATTTAAGTCGTAAATGTACGTCAAGATATTAAAAATAAATGCGTAAACCTTCATGAAAAAGCCGTATTTACGGCTCTACGGCCCTTATCTGGAGCTCTGAATGGCGTCTCGCCGAACGACATCATACTTTACTATTGGTTCGCGAAATTAGTCGGACATATACGAGTTTATGTTCGTTGCACACACGTTGTTTACGTGATCCAAGATGGCAGACAAAAAAAAGAAATAACGATGCTCAGTGAAATGGACAAATACCTATCGAATTAACGGCTGACGTCATATAATTAGTATCATGGATTAATGAAAATCGCGTGTCATTCTACGATGGAGTGTATGTTTTAGATACAAATAAAACTATTTTTTTGGAAATGTATGTACTGAATGTCACAGAACACAGGTACTTGATTTTTTTTAGACCTTATATATATATATACTCTTATTATATATATATATATATATAAGGACCACATTTTTTTTAAGTACCTGTGTCACAGAACAAGTGCTTGAAAATCGGAATGCAGTCTACTCGCGATGAAAAATACATCTTACAGTTACAGGATTATCGTTCGAAAATGCAAAAATAGACAAACATGATTCGATTTGTATGCAAGTAGATCTGTGTTTAATCAGATTCATGTGCATATTCTTCTTTATTATATTTGCCACTCTATACAGTTTACTGTAACGGCATGTTAGTGAAATGGATATTTAAAGGTGAACTTATTTAATATATTAATTACTCTTAGCTATATACATCGCCAACACTCGAGTATATATGTTTAAAGCGTAAATATACACACACACTGAAACTAACACGCTTAATTTATTTTCCCAAATCAAGTTTTCATGCTTATGATTGCCCTTTTTTGAATTTACTTTGCCATGCCGAGACTAATGGCTCTATGCACTCTCCAGTCAAATTTCAACTGTCCTGTGAATTTTTTATCCTGGTAGGCCAGTCTGGCCTGTAAATTGTGACGGTCTTTCTTCATGTCTGAATTATTCCATTAAAGGCTTTTGGCTGACTTTCTACACTCCTTCAATGCTTTTTGTATGCTAAAGAGAAAGCTTTAAGTTAAAAATAAAAGCAGTCTGGCAGTTTAATAGTTACAAATGTATTTGGGCAATTAACATCATTTACTGAATACATATTTGATGTAATAACACACAAGCATGCAGTTGATTTTAATATATGCAAGAAAACAGCAAACAAGATGTGGTTAAGCTACATAGGGCTTCATACACTGCAACGGTGCTTTAATTACAGTGTTTTAAATATTCATAGACTATTAGTGTATTAAAAATATAATTTCTCAAATAAAATTATTTTCCTACCTACCTACCCACCTGTTAAATCTAGGGTCGGTAAAGGGCAAACCAACAATATTTTAAATGTGGCCTGATATAATTATAAATCATTGCTAAGAAATGTGTATATATAAAACAAAAATTAAAAATAGACGGTTTATTTTTTTCCCCGTTATGCATATATATCTATGTATACAAAAGTCATCAAAAAAAACGCCCAGTCCAAATATATTATGGAATGATTTTTTCACTAATGTGTGTGTATGTTGACTCCACTTCACACGATACAGTCATTGTAGTTTAATTGAAAAACGCATCTTACAATATGAGATGAGTGTTCTGGGTTCAAGCCCCAGCAGTGGCCTATCAAGTGTGAAATACAGAGCAATTATGATTAAATATATACAGTTATTTCTTTAAACAATACAATTAAATATAAGGAATAATGTTAAAGGGGCATTGTTGCTTAGCCATTTTGGGGATTGTATTGTGATTTTTCGGCCAACTTTGACATTGAATAACAGGGTTTATATACATCCCAAGCATCTAAATGCTTCTAAATTTGTAAAAAAAAAAACAAGTTGAAGTTTCAGCAGATTTGGCCCAGTGGTTCTACGCAGTGCCTGACTGTTATTGAGTAATACTCACTGATTTATGCATATTAGCTAGGCTGTTTTCGGAGAAAACCTGAGGTATTGTCATAGCCAGCTCATCGTGTCGTGTCGTGTCTTTCCGCCGTCCGGCGTCGACCATCCTAAAACCTTAACATTGACCACACTTTTCATACCCACATTTATTTTTCGTAACCAAAATGTTTGTACCCAACTTTGTTTTGTACCCAAATTTTTTGTTCCCACATTTTTCTTACCCAAAATTTTCGAACCCACATTTTTAGCTCGACTATTATATATAAAATATATATAGTGGATCCATCCTACTCACCCCGGCGTCGGCGTAAGCGTTCCCTTTAGCGTGCAAATGTTAAAGTTTGCATACTACCCCAATTATTTCCTATGTCCCTTGACATATTGCTTTCATATTTATGACCCCCTTGAAAGAAGAGGGGTATATTGCTTTGCACATGTCGGTCGGTCTGTCGGTCGGTCCGTCCGTCCACCAAGTAGTTTCCGGATGATAACTCAAGAACGCTTGGGCCTAGGATCATGAAACTTCATAGGTACATTTATCATGACACGCAGATGACCCATATTGATTTGAGGTCACTAAGTAAAGGTTAAGGTCACGGTGACCCGAAATAGTAAAATCGTTTTTGGATGATAACTTAAGAACGCACACGCAGCCAACAGGGCGAACTCTGAACAATATAACTGAAGCAACTGGTCTGTAATCCTTAATCTATAATTATCAGTCCAATGAAACATCCTCATTTGAGTAAAATAAAGTGGATCAGTAAAAATATTATCAGAATATGAGATTTTGTTTGTATATTTTGTATATTAAATATTGTGTTTATGTTTAATGGTGTTGATTAATATAAATATACGCAGGACAGGGGAGGTAATACACTTTTATATCTTTCTTATATACAGGGGAAACAAATGCAATAAGTTTAAATTTCATGTTTAATAAATAGAGGATATTTGTTCATGTCAGTGTGATATCATTTGTTTTTTTTTCATTGTCCCTTGACATATTGCTTTTATATTTTGCATACTTGTTTTCCAACATCACCCCAACCCATTTCCGACCCCCCCTACCTCACCCCCACTTTTTTTTAAACATCATCTAATAAATTACAACACTCCACATTATACCCCCCTCTCCCACCCCACCCCCCTACCCCACCCCCCGAATTTTTTTTAAACATCTAATAAATTACCACACCCCAAATTATACCCCTTTCTCACTCCCCGCTACCCCCCCCCCAACCCCCCATTTTTTAAAACATCTAATAAATTACCACACGCCATATTATACCCCCTCACCCCCACCCGCCCCGTACCCCCCCCCCCCCAAAAAAAAATTTTTTTTTTGTTTAAAACATCTTATAAATAACCACACCCCACATTATACCCCCCTCTCACGCTCTACCCCCCCTACCCCCCTACCCCCCCACCCCTCCCCAAATTGTTTTTTTAAACATCTCATAAATTACCACACCCCACATTATACCCCCTCTCACTCCCCCTACCCCCCTACCCCCCCACCCAATTTTTTTATATTTTTTAAACATCTAATAAAATACCACAACCCACATTATACCTCCCTCACTCCCCCTATCCCCCCCTACCCCCCACCCCCCAAAAAAAACATTTTTTAAACATCTAATAAATTACCACACCCCACATTATACCCCCCTTTCACCCCCCACCCCCCTACCCCCCCCCCCCCGCAAAAAATGTTTTTCAAACATCTAATATATTACCACACCCCACAATATACCCCCTCTCACCCCCCTACCCCCCCCACCCTCCACCCCCCATTTTTAACATCTAATAAATTACCACACCCCTCATTATACCCCCTCTCACTCCCCCCCTACCCCTTACCCTCCCCTACCCCCCACCCCCCCCATTTTTTTTCAAACATCTAATAAATTACCACTACCCACATTATACCCCCCTCACCCCCCCCTACCCCCCAACCCCCCCGTAAAAAAAAACAACATTTTTTAAAACAATCTAATAAATTACCACACCCCACATTATACCCCCCTCTCACCCCCATCCCCCTACCTCCCCCCCCCAATTTGTTTTTCAAACATCTAATATATTACCACAACCCACATTATACCCCCCTCTCACTCCCCCCCTAACCCCCCACCCAAAAAAAAAATATTTTTTAAAAACATCTAATAAAATACCACAACCCACATTATACCTCCCTCACTCCCCCTATCCCCCCTACCCCCCCCATCCCCCCAAAAAAACATATTTTTTAAACATCTAATAAATTACCACACCCCACATTATACCCCCCTTTCATCACCCCCATTCTCCTACCCCCCCCCCGCAAAAAATGTTTTTCAAACATCTAATATATTACCACACCCAACAATATACCCCCTCTCACCACCCTACCCCCCCACCCCCCCATTTTTTAAACATCTAATAAATTACCACACCCCTCATTATACCCCTCTCACTCTCTCCCCTACCCCCTACCCTCCCCTACCCCCCACCCCACCCCATTTTTTAAAAACATCTAATAAATTACCACTACCCACATTATACCCCCCCTCACTCACCCTACCCTCCCACCCCCCAAAAAAAACAACAACATTTTTTGTAAACAATCTAATAAATTACCACACCCCACATTATACCCCCCTCTCACCCCCATCCCCTTACCCCCCCCCCCCCCAATTTTTTTTTCAAACATCTAATATATTACCAACCAACCCACATTATAACCCCCTCACTCCACCCTAACCGCCCACCCCCCCCCCCAATTTTTTTTAAACAACAAATAAATTACCACACCCCACATTATACCCCCCTCTCACACCCCCTTCCCCCCCCCCCCCCCTACCACCCCCCCCAATTTTTTTTTCCCTTTTTTTCTTTTTTGAAAGATCGTCTTATAAATTATTGAATATGAACAATTTACCCATGATGTCTTACGTTATACTGTCAAGCACTCGAATAGTCGAGTGCGCTGTACTCTGACAGCTCTTGTTAGGTCATAAGGTCAAAGGCCAAGGTCACAGTGACTCGAAATAGTAAAATGGTTTTCGGATGATAACTCAAGAATGATTACGCCTAGGATCATGAAACTTCATAGGTACATTGATCATGACTGGCAGATGACCCCTATTGATTTTGAGGTCACTAGGTCAAGGGTCAAGGTCACAGTGACTCGAAAGAGTACAATGGTTTCCGGATGATATCTTACATTAGGTCAAAGGTCAAGGTCACAGTGACAAAAAACGTAATCACACAACAGCTGCCACTACAACTGACAGTCCATATGGGGGGCATGCATGTTTTACTAGTCTTATTTACAAACCATTTATCTTTACATGACCCCTCATTTCATGAAGAGGTATCATGCACTAAGCTCAATTTATTATTTCAAATTGTAGATATTGTTCACCAGAATATCTCGCATGACTGTAATTATGAATATTTATGGTTTTATGAAGTGGCTCCATCGTCTTCACACAGCAGAAACTCTGACTTGTATAATTCTTTTAATTTTTGGAATGCTTCACTGAGAAGAACAGCCATATATGTTGGTTGGATCTTAATGCCTTCATACTTTCCAATCAGCATGGCTATGGCGTACAAATTGCGCCCCCTGCTGTCTGAGGCACATACAATAGCCCCACTGTCACCTGGGTAGCTGAATGGTTTACCATTGATGCAATCACATACTTTTATGCACAGTCCACCTGTCATTTTAAAATCAATGTCTACAAGTGTACCCAAACCTGGGGATGACACTGCTCCCCATAGATGAACTTTAGTTCCCATTAATGTTGATATGTGTTCTCTATCAATCAATTGTGCATGCATAAACTTGTTTTGCTCTGTTTTGAATCTAGTGTTGCAATCACCAATTAAATTTTCATAAATGTCGATTGGAATAATATCGAGAAGGGTCTGCGGATGAATATTGTCTGTATGTCCAATAATTTTATTGTTAACAAGAAGATGCATAATGCCCATTTCCATATTAGCATGAGCAACATGTCTTGAGATTAGTGCAACTAGATTTCCTGCTGACTCTTCTGGTATTGATTGACTTGCACTGCCCGTCTCTTCTCTGTTATTTAACTCAACAGTGGTATTTGTAGATTCAACAAGATATCCTGTTGATTCTACTGGACTTAATTGATTTGCACTGCCTGTCTCCGCTCTGTTATTAAACTCCATATTGGTTTTTGTAGCAAACCGTTTTGCAAAGCCTCCAAGTGTCCCTATTTTCCCTTTCTTGCCCTGGACTTGGTCTCCAGGACAAATAAAATATGTGAAATTACCATCTACACATGTAGCTTTGATTGATTCATTCTTGAGGTACAGTTTTACTTTTTCAACAATTGTCTTTCTGTCTTTTGTGTCATCAATAGAGACTTCTAGGCGTCCAAGTTTCTTAGAACAGCCAACTACTCCTTCTATCGTAAGAAGTGTTGTGATGACCTGACAGAAAAAGATAGATGTTTGTGATAACATTTTTTTCCAATAGAACGTATTGTAATCTCACTAATCTGATATTCACAATTTAATGGGTATTATCCTGTGTAACCACATTCAGGACACTTCATAATAAGTTGTCAATGGATAAAAAATAAAATAATTCAATACCGGTACTTACCTCATCAATATTGTTTGAATAGTTATAAGTCTTCTCTGGGATGTTTGGTCTTTCACACTCAGGTACTTCACTTCTTTGGTATGCTGCTCTTGCAAAGGCATACACACTTTGTAAGGTGCTTTCTGTCTCCACATCTGAAAGTTCATAATGACCTTGAAGATTTTCTCATCAATAATTTGTAATATCCAAATGTGGCCATGTGAGTATTGTATTTTTTTAATGGGTTTCTTATAGGTATATAACAACTTTAATAGACCTTATACCAATTAAGGTATTCTTATACTGTATTTCCTAATCAGTATTAAACTTTATGAAATTTAATTCCATTTCTGATTTGATGTCCTTTAGATAAAAGTGGTCTGTTTAGAAACTGGTTATGGCTTTAAATAGTTGACTATCATGACTTATTAAAAGCTTACCTGAGAAATCTGTTGTTGCTCTGTATTTTTCCACATATATTTCCAGCAAATGCTTCAAAACAAAAAATATGGAGCGTTCTAAAATATCATCTGCAGCCGCCATGATGTCGGATAATGTTACCATGTTTAGAAATATGCCCTTTTCTGGGGAAAAATATTGCTGTTCTCGTTCTCGTCCCTTGCTAAATAATAGCACACATATGCCATGAAGATTGTCATTTTGAGTTTCAATCCATTCCTCTATAATGTTCTTCTTTTCTTGTTCTACTATTAAAATAATTGGGCAAGACATGTTCTGCTCCTCCAGACAGAACTGTTTCACAGGATCCATCTGCTCAGTATTATATGCATTGATTTCACCAATGAAAGCAGAAGTTGTGTAGATCTGAATGCATTCAGATTTCATCATTTTGTTTTCAGTCTCACTAAACACTGGCATGTCCAGAATGTCTTTTCCCCTGGTAATAATGGCCTGAATGGCTGCACGACCATGGCAGAAGGCTGGGAAGGAGTCATTTGGGTATTCTGACATTGCATCAACCTTGACTGCAACAATTTTATCTGACATTTCAGTGAGACCTCAAGCAAATCTTTTACATGTAATAGAACTGATAAAACTCCCCAAAGATTTAAAGTTAACAAAAAAATAAGCTGATTTTGTGTGTGCATTATAATGATTTATTCGCCATTATAATAATGAAATAACACTTTTCCTATGATAGATACTTTACCAATACTTTGCCAGTAACTGAATAAGAGGACAGTACAATAATTTCATACCCAATCCACACAAAAGTTGTGTGGCCAGGCTGTGAATCAAACCTGCTATCATTGGTTTTCTAGTTCCTCTTTCTACCAACTAAGGTAGTCAGCTCTAGTTTTAGCCCATTGCAAAGGAAAGAAAATTTAAAAGTATACCATGCATTGGTTGCAAATTTAAGTTTAATTAGTTATGGGGATTAAACATGTTTTAATAGTTCATCTGGCATGCTTACTGGTATGTGAACTTAATTGGTCAATTAATTGTATTATTATGTTAATTAATCATAATGGAGTATTTTGTTTGGTCATAAGAGTAATGTTATCAATGTCTGCTCTCTACTGACATTGATTTATATGTCAATTCCAATAATTATGATAATGTGAATTGATTGATCTTCTTGACTGTTGCATGTGATCAGTTAGCAGACAACTATATTGGTGATTGCATAAATCAAGTTTATGCTACTATATGGTTGATAATTCAAATGTAAATCTTCTTAACATGCTTACCTTTTTTTAATAAAGTCCTAAATATTTCTTCTTGTGACAACTCCAGTGTTTTGTTATCTCCATCTGGATTGACTGCTAACGATGTAACTGAAAATTAAAAGACTATACACACTTATTGGTAGTATTTTATTAGAGTCTTAAAATATATTTAATTCCATCTATTCCAGTTCAATATTGTACTTCGATTGTAATTGTAGGTATGAGCATTGGTCGCAGTATTCTTGTTTAAACTATATAAAATAGTTTGATTAATACTTTTATCCCACTTTTATAGCGAATTTGGTTGATTAAAGCTCCATTGATTAAATTTTATCTATAAGTAATGGCACAGCTATAATCAACGGCACAAAATGACGTCATCAACTGCCGAACCGGGACGTTTTCCCACGCACCTCGTCACCTGTCTACCACTGTCTACCGTCGAACAAGTTGATCTTGATCTCCCCACCCTGTCACTTCACGAGCAAATGTCTTTCTCTAGTTTGAACAACTTTGCCTCACAATTTTTTGGTGCCACTTTCCACATTCGTTAATGTATATAATGAGCTTAACTTCAAGTAATCTGTGTTATTTCGTCTGGATATAACCAGCTATTATAACAAAGAAGCAAATATTGTGCACCTCGTGATCGACTTGATAGTTTGATATCGAAAGAGAATTGTGAGTGGTGTTAGGCTACGTTGTAAACAAATGTAGTTCCGTGTATATAACAACTTAATGTCATATTGATATTATAAAACTTTAAGATTTGCAATTCAATATGATTAAAATTGTAATTAATAACGCTCGACTCTTTGTTACAGAACGATATTCTGATTTAAATAAAAATGATAATTTGATAAGCGGTTATATTTGGAACGCGGAGTTCCAAATACACTGACCATGGTTACATTAAAGTCATTATCAAAGTACGACAAACACTCCTGAAAACTAGTTTTGTTTAAATAAATAAGTTTACTGAATAAAAAGTGGGATTAATAGAGAATAATAGGTTAGTGTTGATTATAGATCAGGTGTATCATGCTCGGCACGAAAACGAAAAAGCACTCGCCAAGGCTCGTGCTTTTTGTTTTCTAAGCCTCGCATGATAAACCTGATCTATAATCAACACTAACCTATTATTCTCTATTTAATATTCCCTTAAAACCTAAATCTTGAAGTTGCTACCGTTAGCGACCAAATCATCGTGTAAAACAAACTTGATTACTCGGTTTGTGTTCCTCAGCTACTCATGGTATAATATACTTCTCACCACAATGTGAGCATTTTTATCTCCGTAATGCCCTGGTTAAGGTAAACGTGCAACTTTGCCATATCACTGTTTAAAATACAGATATTCAATTGAAACTTTACAAATATGTTTGGAGTGATTGTGTGAAGTCACTGACCATGTTTTATTACTCTTTCTTGAAATGTAGCAGAATTATACCCCTTTTTGTACTTTAATTTGTCAGGATTTGTATAAAGTAATGTAGGAATCAATTGAAACTTTACACATGTGTACAGGGTCATTGAGTGAGGTCACTGATCAAATTATATAACTCTGCCATGCAATTAACCAAAATTATGCCACTTTTTGTACCGTACTAACAGATTTGGTTTTAAGGTAAATGTGCAATATCTCCATATCATGACTGTTTCTGTTACAGGTATTGAATGGAAACTTTGTATATGTTTTTGGGGTCATTGTGCGAAGTTTCATAACTCTGACCTGCAGTTGAGTAGAATTATGCCTCTTATTTTACTTTAAAAAAAATATGATTGACGTGCATGTGCAACTTCTCCATATCTCCATATTAGCTGCATATATTGAATAAAAAAGTTTATGATCAGGATGTTAATAAACATTTACTGACCAAGTCCTTGAATTGAAACTAGCATGATTATGACCTCTTTGGTAAT
Organism: Dreissena polymorpha; assembly: GCF_020536995.1. NCBI lineage: Eukaryota > Metazoa > Mollusca > Bivalvia > Myida > Dreissenidae > Dreissena > Dreissena polymorpha. The sequence continues at coordinate 53,341,146 of NC_068361.1, read as the reverse complement.
CAATATCATCATCATTAATCCCTTGACCAGGTTGGCTGTTGGGGAAATGAGGGACAACGATACAGAAATTTTCATCCAGTCAGGTCATCTGTGTGCTGCTGAGAGTAATTTATCCATGTAAAGGGAATCCACTCTTTTAAATTGTCAATCCAGCTTTTCTTCTGACGGCCCTGATCTCGAGGTTGACCTCTGTCAAGCGTGCCATTTATAACAGTTTTAAACAGAGAGTTGTGCCTTGTGACGTGTCCAAACCAAGCCAGCTTTTGATGTTTCACGGTTGCCAATAAGGGCTCTTGTGAACCAACAAGTGTTGCAGTTATATTCTGGAAGTATTTGTTGGCCCTGTGCTTCGTGAAGGAGATGCGGAGCAGTCTTAGTCAAAAGTATTCTACAAAGTTGTTTGGGAATTATTCCCCTGTAGTCGAAATTGGCCTCACCCTGCAGCCAGTTTATAAATTCACCATGCCAAGGTGTATTTTATTTTTATTTTTTGTGAAATAGCTTCAAACATTTATTATCTTAAAGGACAAGGTCCATTTGTGTAATATTTTCTATGAAACATAAGACAGTGATCCTCATCTAAATGTGTAAAAAAATCAACCTTCGAGCCATAATTTTGAGCACTCCCATGTGCCAGTGTGTTTTATATTGACTTTCGTGGTAAAATATGTTCAAATTATGCCCTTCGGTCAAATGCAACCCCAAACCAATGGTCTGGACTTTTATTTTACTTTAAGCTACAGTTTCTCAGGTGAACGTTCAAGCATACTAAAGGAGCTCTTGTTCTTTTACAGTTTCAGGTTCAATAGTTAGTGGACATTAAATAAAAATATGGTACTTCAATTCAGAAAAGTAAGGCTTCCTCGTTACACTTGACATATTACATTAACTTAAGCATCTGGCATAATGATTGCAATAACTAAGATTTGTATTCTGACTTAATTAGTAGTCTAGAATGAAGAATCTCGCGGCCATTTTGTTAGGAGCCCTTAGGAGCAAGTAAAATTGAGGTCAAGTCGGTCGAAGTCCAGGTGCAAGGGTGTGAGTAATTGGTTTTCACCTGGTGCCTGTTATGCATGTATCAGCTTAGGGGTATGGTAATAAATCCGTGTTTATTGTTGTCGATTAAATGAGCGTGAATTCACCTGCGAGTTATGCGTGACTTATTAGAAGCAATTCCATATCGGAGCGTAATCGATTTGGCGCTTTTTAAGCTCCACTGGCCAAAGGCCAGCGGGGCTTATGTCATGGTCCTGTGTCCGTCGTGTGTGTGTCAGTGCGTCCATGCGTCCGTGCTTTAACTTTTTTATGCCTCCCTTCGAAGAAGAGGGAGTATATTGCTTTGCACATGTCGGTCTGTCGGTCCGTCCACCAGGTGGTTTCCGGATGATAACTCAAGAACGCTTGGGCCTAGGATCATGAAACTTCATAGGTACATTAATCATGACTCGCAGATGATCCCTATTAATTTTGAGGTCACGAGGTCAAAGGTCAAGGTCACGGTGACCCGAAATAGTAAAATGGTTTCCGGATGATAACTTAAGAACGCATACGCCTAGGATCATGAAACTTCATAAGTAGATTCATCATGACTTGCAGATGACTCCTATTGATTTTGAGGTCACTAGGTCAAATGTCAAGGTCACGGTGATCCGAAATAGTAAAATGGTTTTCGGATGATAACTAAAGAAGGCATACGCCTAGGATCATAAACTTCTTCGTTAGATGGATCATGACTCGCAGATGACCCCTATTGATTTTGAGGTCACAAGGTCAAAGGTCAAGGTCACGGTGACCCAAAATAGTAAAATTGTTTTCGGATGATAACTCAAGAACGCATACTCCTAGGATCATGAAACTTCATAGGTACTATTAGGTAGATTGATCATGACTCACAGATGACCCCTATTGATTTTCAGGTCACTAGGTCAAAGGTCAAGGTCACGGTGACCCGAAATAGTAAAACGGTTTTCGGATGATAACTCAAGAACGCTTTTGCCTAGGATCATGAAACTTCATGGGTAGATTGATCATGACTCGCAGATGACCCTATTGATTTTGATGTCACTAGCTCGAAGTCCAATGTCACGGTGACCCGAAATAGTTAAATGGTTTCCGGATGATAACTCAAAAACGCTTACGCCTAGGATCATGAAACTTCATAGGTACATTGATCATGACTCGCATATGACCCATATTGATTTTTAGGTCACTAGGTAAAAGGTCAAGGTCACGGTGACCCGAACAGTAAAATTGTTTCCGGATGATAACTCAAGAACGCTTTTGCCTAGGACTGTGACCCGAAATAGTTAAATGGTTTCCGGATTATAACTCAAGAACGCTTACGCCTAGGATCATGACGCTTCATAGGTACATTGATCATGACTGGTCGATGACCCCTATTGATTTTCAGGTCACTAGGTCAAAGGTCAAGGTCACAGTGACAAAAAAACGTATTCACACAATGGCTGCCACTACAACGGACAGCCCATATGGGGGCATGCATGTTTTACAAACAGCCCTTGCAGGGCTTACTCTGCCATTCGCCAAATTAGCCAATGGCTACATATAAGGAAATTTGGCTACAAAATATTCCATCTGGCTACAAAGATTTCACCATAATCACCCATAAAATATCCTCAATAATAAGAATTCCGACATAAAAAGGTAAATTTGGCTAAAGAAAATTTTGAGCCAGCGGGAGCCCTGCCCTTGTTTGCATACTTGTTTGCCAACATGACCCCAACCTATAAACAAGAGCAGACAACTGTATCAAGCATTTTGACAGAATTATTGCCCGTTTTATACATAGATAAATAAACATTTTGCTTACATTGCCATAACTTCTTTATTTATGATCAGATTTTATTAATACTTTGACAAAACCATACTTACCTGAATACCACAATGGATTCCACCCAAACAATACACCACGCCACAACCCAGAATCCCTGCACCCCCCCCCCCCCTCACCTCCCCCACAAACAAATTTGTTTTTTTCTTTTTTTATTTTTGAAAGAATATTACATGACCACACCCCACATTATACCCCCCTCTCAACTCCCCCATACACCCCCTCCAAAAAAATGTTTTTCTTCCTTTTTTCATTTTTGAAACATTGTCTAATAAATGACCACACCCCACATTATACCCCCTCTTTTCTAACCCCCCCCCCAAACTTTTTTATTTTTTTTTACTTTTGAAAGATCGTCTAATAAATTATTGAATATGAACAATTTCCCTCATTCTATACATAGATGGTGATGTCATTACGTTATTGTCATCTCTATACTAAGACGCATCACATTCACAAGTAGTTCTGCGTAAGAATGAACATGTTAATAATGAAAGAAAAATCGATTTATTGTGTGTTTAAAACCGAATGTTGTTTAAAGAAATGTAATTAAATTATGTATGGAATGAGTGATGTATTGGACATCATCAATTGATGACGTTCATTGAACGAATGATAATGGCGACTAAAATTAGTTCAGCTCCTGGAATGCGTTTCACTAAGATGCGTACGCAAATAGTTTCCGTAAATATTTGCGTACGCAAATGTTGTTCTCAAAAACGCGTTTCACTAAACAGCGTAAATTAACGCTGTGCGTAAATTCTGGCGTACATTTACGTCACATATGTACTTCGCGTAAATCAGAAAAATTGGCGTAAATCCGGAAGTTTTATGGCTGCCGTTGCTGAAGCGTTCACAATACGTGATATTCGTCCTCGAATATTCCGAGCACGAATCGACACCTTAAGCTATCTTAGCGAAAAGCAAATCGTTGAGAGGTATCGTCTGTCGACGGAGGGTATTATTTACCTCGAGGAGTTAATTCGTGCTGATTGCGAGCCATTGAGTGACAGGAGTCACTCACTGAACGTCAGAACAAAGGTCGGTGTACGTTGTTTGTTTGTCTTTTCGAACATGAATACCATATTATATATTATAATCTTTTTTTGTGCAATTAAGTACCACATAACCGACACCTGTTTTCGTTGTTATTTCCCTTGAATACACGGACGCCATATTGTTGTGAACGAAAAGCTGATGTGGTATCTCCACAATTTAGTTTGGAATTTTATTCTTGTTTGTTTCTCTATCTAAAAAATATAAGTCTTAACATTATATACCGTCGAACATGCACGAAATGCATTGATTCATCTGCTTCTTATGGTACGAGTTTATAGAACTTCAGTTGACTTTTTTTTGAAGAGTAACTGATTTTGACTGTGACATTTTTTGGTTGTGTTATTTTTTAATATTATTTACAAACAAACTTGTGTTTTTGTAGTCCCATTTTATAGTTATTTCTGAACAAACGTGGATAAACTATTGTTCAGGAAATTTAATAAAGGTTATATATCACATAAGTAATTTTGAGAGACAAAATTTATTAATATTTTTTATTGGATTGCATTGGTCTCTTTTTCAGCTCCTAGTATTACCTTTTTTTCTAGAGAATTCAATTCCTCTGAAGGGGTCCTCCTACCGTGCCCCGCTCATACTGCACCCTGGCTGTTTCTTTTTTACGGGCCTTCACCTTCAGGTCGCTAACCTTCTTCTTGCATTCATCAACAGTTCGGCTTATTAAGCTGGTGCTGTTGACAATAAAAATGCAATTTCAGTCTAGCAAAAATTCATTACATGTTATACTTTTACCACCAGCACCAGATATAAGCTCTAAAAAAAAAATGAAGAATACATAAATATATTCAAATTCAGATTTAATACTGTACAGTAACTTTAATTAAGCAATGACACTACATGCTTAAATTGTACCTTGTATCAGTTTAATGTCAAAACAGGGGCTTCAAATAAATTGATCAATCACCAGTTACTAAATAATTTATATCTAAATTATTTTCTAAATTTTGTTTTGTTTCTTGTTTCTTCGTTTGTGGCGATATGATTAATCTGGGGCTTTGCATGTTAAAGTTTAGACCACTTACGCGTCCATAACGCTTTCCCATGCTTTCCGTTTGTCCATTCCAGTGAGGGAAATAGACAGACCAACCTCGAGCACGTCATATTTAAACTCGTTTTGGACCAATTCGCTTTCTTTACCTTCGTTTTCGCGTCCATTGTTTACAGTAGATACTGTTGCAGACGATGACTTTCTTAAGCGTCCGCGCGCACCTGACAGGCTAAACAACACTTACGCGCAGCGTAAATTTTGCGCACATTTTAGTGAAACGGCGTACGCAATAATTTACGTTCGGCGTAAATTATGTGCGTAAACTTAAAGTTGCGTAAATATACGCTATTTTAGTGAAACGCACTCCTGGTTATAGCCGCGATTTGGGAGTCTTGAAAACTGGCCCAACACGTTTGCTGAAATTTGACATGTTTATGGACAAGAACGCGATCTACATGATGGCATATCCGTCATTTCTGGGAAATATCTAGTTTTTGATAAAATGACAAAAAAGTGGTGTTTTGTATTGCGCAATCGCTAAAACCACCTGGCTTGGCCGGAAGTACATGTAGCTTTAATAGCAACACCAAGACAATTCACCCCCAAGAGACAATTCATGCGCTAGACAATTTAAATTTGATTTTAAATATTTTTTTGTACCCAAAATATTTCGTACCCATATTTATTTCGTACCAAATTTTTTTTTCGTACCCATTTTTTTCGTACCCAAATTTTTTCGTACCCATTTTTGTTCGTACCCCAATTTTTTTTTCCTAACCATTTTTTTCGAACCCAAATGTTTTTTGTACCCAAATGTGTTCGTACCAAAAAAAAAATCGTACCCATTTTTTCGTACCCATTTTTTCTAACCCATTTTTTTCGTACCCAATTATTTTTCGTTCCCAATTTTTTTCGTACCCAATTTTTTTTTCATACTCAATTTGTTCGTTCCGAAATGTTTTTCGTTCCCAATTTTTTTCGTACCCAAATTTTTTTTCGTTCCCAAATTTTTTTCGTACCCATTTTTTTCGTACCCTAATTTTTTCGTACCCAAATTTTTTGTGTACCCTTTTTTTGTAGCCAAATAGTTTTTCGTACCCAAATTATTTTTGGCATAAATTCTTCGTACCCAAAATTTTCGTACCCACTTTTTTTTTACACATTTTCCTTACCACATATTTTTTTCCTACCCAATTTGTTTTGGCATAATTTTTTCGAACCAAAAAATGTCGTACCCACATATTTTTGTAACCAAAATTTGTTTACACACATTTTTGTGTCGTACCCAAATTTTCATTACCACAGTGTTCTTACCCAAAATGTTCGTACCCACTTTTTTTAGTCCCCACTCATTCCATCCCGCGAAACCCTTAAGGTGTCGCAACTCTAGTAAATATAAGGGCAACATCATTATGTTTATAGGAACAAACAAGAACAACAGGTAACAATCTTGATATTTCTCATTTGACTACTTGATAATTATATAAGTATTCCAGTAGAGTTTTGTGTTTTCTTTTACATGTTATTGCTTACCATACATGTCGAATAGATCGTAAACAGGCGATTCTAAGGACATGTCATCATATCTTGACCCATCCTCTTCCATAACAACCAGTTCCTGCTGTATGTCTGAAATATTAACTAAACAAATTAACGATAATTGCGTTCAATAAATTTTATCTCCGCCAAGGGAGTCCAGTGTTCTTCGACGATTGGTTCTTTGAGTGTTGATTAAATAACAAGCTTAACATATTCGGCCTAAGAATTGTTTGTCAAAGTAATTTTTTTTTAATGTGACGTTTTATAATGGTTATTAACAGTGTTTTTCTACACCTTCATAGCTCTGAGGGATATTTTTTTTTTTTGATATACAATTCATATAATAGTAACAGAACAAGAGTGGAAATTTTCAAAAGAACATATTTGATGTATGATGTATTCTGGGAAATATGGCAAATAACCTTTGCGTGAAGACAATGTTATACACTGAGAGTTTTTTCCAGTGTAACTATCAATATTTTCAACTAAACTAAAATAATAACATTCGAACAACCGGATAAACAGTGTGGAAATTACACACCGAGAGCGGAAGGGTACACCTCGAATATTTGTTGTGATACGACGTCTTCAGTTAGAAGGGATTCCAAACAATCGGATTCTTGAAAAGCTAATGTAAACATATGAAAAAGGACGTTTATAAAGGGGGACATATTGTTTTTGCCCTGTCTGTTTGTTGGTTTGTTGGTTTGTATGCGTCAAACTTTAACATTGGCCATAACTTTTGCAATATTGAAGATAGCAACTTGATATTTGGCATGCATGTGTATATCATGGAGCTGCACATTTTGAGTGGTGAAAGGTGAAGGTTAAGGTCATCCTTCAAGGTCAAAGGTCAAAGATAGGGGGGGACAGTGTTTCACAAACACATCTTGTTATATTTAAAATAATACATTTTCATGTAAAATAAAATTAAAAAAACACACTAACAAATATCCATTTGGTAATATGTATTAGTACCGAACACAATGGATTAACTTGGCTTTAAAGGAAAAGGTCGACATGTGTTTTGAACATACCATGAAAAAAGTGAGTGATTTTGAAAAATATTTGCATTGAAAAGAAGTTATAGCTGTAATAAACGTTTTGCTACATTAAACATTTAAGTAACTATGTTTTTATTATATGCACATGTATATAAGTTCATAATTAATTGTACATCTTTTTAAAAGCCAATTTTTATTATATGCTAGTATGAATTGTCGATAAGAAAACATTTTGTTCTTCTGAATCGTTCCTTCAAAATGTATGCTTTGCACGTTTTTTAATAATTAACATTAATACGAGTGGTATTACACAGCCATATTTAAATACTAAAACCAAAACCTACTTTGTACATAAGATGATTCCTTGAACATCGACAGCTTATCGGGATCCATGTCAATCGCTACCGCTTTTGAATCAATCAATTCCTGATGAAGGTTTTTTATTTCCTCTTTGGTCGTTAATACGAGGTCTTCCAACTGAGCTTTGTACGATTCTTTGGCGTCCCTCTTCCGCTTATTTGCCTCTCTTCTTTTATTTTTCTTAACGTTTTTCTCATAAGAATCTAAATAATAAAGAAACAGTAGGGAGTTCATCAAAGCATTGATATGTACAATCATTACAATAAAACATTATGTATATATAATGTTCATCTGTTGAATTAGCGATAGCTATAAAAAAATAACTACACCTATGTTCTTTTACAAAAAATGAACAAATTTAGACTGCTTGTGCATCCGATACATGCGAAAATAAATCTATATACCATGTGGATTTCTTTCGACAATGCAGGTCAATTAAAGGGACTTGTTCACAGATTTTCGTATATTTTAAAAATGTCATTTAAAGTATTTATTTACACACCTGTAATAGTTGCAATAGTCCTAAATAGTTATAATACAAGGACTACAATATGTGTTTGTGAAACACTATGTTCCCCCATATATTTGACCTTTGACCTTGAAGGATGACCTTGACCTTTCACCTCTCAAAATGTGCAGCTCCATGAGATACATATGCATGCAAAATATCAAGATGCTATCTTCAATAATCCAAACGTTATGGCGAATGTTAAAGTTTGACGCAATCCAACAAACAGACAGGGCAAAAAAATACGTCCCCCAGTATAGACTGTGGGACGCAAATAGTTTTGCCCTGGTAATCGAAATGAGGTAAAAGTAGGTCACAACATAGTCTTTTAAATCCATGTCATCGTTAAAACCTTATGTAGATAATATACGCTTTTACTTAATTTTTTTTATACAAAAAGTAACAAACGCTTTATGATTTTTCAATTTCGAATTATGGTTATCAACGAACAAACATAATATTTTAAAATATTTCTAAGTTTACTGGTTAAATGTTTACATTTGTTTTCAATCTACGATTTGTTTAATGTGTTGTGTTTGGGCCAAACTGTGAACAAGTCCCTTTCATGAGATTAATGTTAATTAAGCAGTCTAGACAAATTTAAAGCGTAAAACATAAAAAACAATGTTACAAAGCGAAGGTATTTACTACCATCTTTTTTCTCGTATGAGCTAACAATATAGTAAACAATCGGCTTGAAGTTTTGATTGCTCGCTATTTGTCTGCCCTTTACAACGAGGACTCTCTCTCCAGCTTTCTTCAGACCTGCTTTCACTTCAAGCTCCCCTTTGTCTTTGTTAAGGTTTACTTCCGAGAAACCTGAATCATAGCAAGCGGTTTGCTTTTAGTGGGATTTTATATTACAAGGTACTGGAAATACCTTTTCAATTGTCGTTTTTCAATTCTCAAACAATTTATTTCAAACTATTCGATTGAAAAAATGCTTATAATGATATTTAAAATATACGAAATCGTCATTGTCTTCGTTATATTGTCAATTGCATACAGTACAAAAAAATACATTCTGATTCAAAGGCTAAAGAAGACCGAAAGAAGTGTGCTCAATGACTTTTCTTTAAGAAAGAATGTTCACCGATATTTTCAACGTCATCTAAAAAGTCGGATGTAAATTCCACTTCGTTGATTCTGTCTTCCACAACTCTGAATCGCACAGGTTCTGACTCAATGACTTCATCAGAGGCCGATTCCTGACTTGAATCATAATCAACCTTCAGTATGGCAGAAGCGTTCGTCGGTTGTTTTAATCCGAACTCCTTTGCAACGTATGTGAAACCGACACCCATTTCAGTCACTGCCTGGGGAATGTTTCGACAGTGCGCGTCAATTTCGTTACAGATGATCTTAAACTTGAAGCACTCTGGATTTTGATTGTGGCCCTCTGAGAGAGCCGATGTGCTGAACAAGTAATGACCAAGTATTGGAAGGCTTATAGTGAAAGTAACGTCGTCAATTCCAGGTGAAAAAACGACCATCCTGGGAAGAGCTTTTAAGTTCACAGAACCGATATCGCCAGTGTCTGTCAGAAAAGTCAAAGTGTAAGTGAACTTCAAACCTTTCACTGAAGGACAAGCAATATGTATCACACATCGACCTTTATGTGACATCAAGACGCAAGCGTTCTCCGAAAGTAGGGACATTCCGGATTGAAAGAATGCAGGAAGCAATAAAGCACAGGAGGCAAATGTTTCTTCGGTTACAGACTGCCCTTTTGGAAGATAAAGGAAATCGATATTATCTGGGAATGCATGTATGGCAAGTATTTTGGGATGTATGCAAAACCAGAAGTCAGAAAACACAGATCTCTCATTCCCAGCACTGGATGATGAAGCTTGAAAGGTTCTGTTTCCATCGCTCTCAATAACAATCTCTCCGCCTCTCCTATAGCCGCTGACCGATGCTATTGCCAGCTCCGTGAATACCAAATGCCAGATATTGTTACAACGAAAGCTGTTCCAGGAAGCCGGAGGAATTTTATCGAACATCCATCCTGGCTCAAATGTTATGTCTTTTGCTTTGCCTAAAATTAAAACACTCTCAATTCCCGCAGCTCTGGAAAACAGCAGAAGTGAAAAAAATAAATACACTATATTAAAAAAACTTACGGTCAGAATGATTTGACAATTATTTGGATGTTTAAAATTAATGCATGTTAAACTTCAGTTTCACTTTTTGTTACATTTCTAAAAGGTGTACTTACTCGCAAAGTGTGCAAAAGGTTCCTGGCGAATAACTTTTCGAATCGACAAGTTTCCTTACTTCGTATGGCAATAGGCGAATTAGCACGGATCCCACCATGTGCGACATCCAAACTAAGATAGACCTCGCAATGTAAATGTCTCTGTAAACATGACTCCTGTCAACTGATTTTTCAAAATATTGTACAATATTTCTTAGTGTTTGCATATCTTCAATCCCGATCTACAAATAGTACAACGTAATTTATTAACACACTCATGAAAACACTATTTGTTAAAGAATGAATGTCTATAAAAGTGATCGAACAAACGCATGAGTCATACCATGTAGCCATATAGCTGAATATGAACATACAATCCATTTAGAATTTCTATTACCATATTTTTTGACGATTAACAAGTGCACACCAATCGTTATTTTTAAGTTTTTAATTATCTTATAACATAGAGTAAAGTAAAAAAATAAACAATGAGCTTTGGGTTGGTATATTTATAATCACCAAATTTCGAAAATCAAATTTAATTTCGTCAAGCTGAATTGATCAGTCATAATAAACATGCTTTAGTCACATACATTTTGCACATGTTGATCGTTCTGATGAAATGTGAGTTTCTTCTCGTCGTATGAATGGAGGCTAGACATTATTTACTGAAAATATATAAATACATATTTCCACGCTGTATTTTATAATTTTCCCACAAAATATATGTACGAGTCGATATTGACGTACTGAAGTATAGTGTCGAGGATCTTAATTATGTAGTTTGGTGAGCCTTTGAAGGACAATCGTCTCGAAATAAAATGAGAACACAATTTTACCTAGATGACCTTGATGACACAGGCACAATAGTTTTTCCTGCATGCAATATTGTTAAGTTATGGCATATTTTCATTAACCGCGAGATACATAAGAGTTTGTTTACTAACCTTATATCTATATTTTTTAATGTAAAAATAAAGTACCATATAAGCCATATATGCCCCTTGAAGTTAGAATGAGAGGTATAGTGTAACCGAATAGCTTGAGTACATACAAGGTCGAATAAGAGGCTAGCGTGCACAGATATGACTGATATTATTTGGAATGGCTGATAATAAAACATTGACAATATCTATGTTTAGTTGTGTTGACCACATTGTGTAGTGAAACGGAACTTTTTATGTTTATATGATGACCAACCAAAAACATCAGCATAAAATTAACTACAGATTTATCAAGACTTTAAAAATAGTGTTTCCTTTAACATACTGTATATTCAATATAATACATTTTGCCAATTATAATACACCACAAAATTACATAAAGAGTTAACATGTATTAATTTCATACATAAACTAATGCACATTCAAAAAGCAGATTTAAATTATGTGTGTTCGTAAGCAATACATTGACGTTCGGTTCTTGAAGGCACACAAGCTATAGCGACCCTATTTACTGAGATTGTAAGCCGTAAAATATAGGAAACGACCTACCACTTTATCTTACGATAATACGAAATCCAAAATCACAAAAACAAACCGAAGTTAAACTTGGTTAATTATAAAATTCGCCAAACGCAGTTGATTGTTCATTTCGAATTGCACCTAATCGTGAGTTTTACTTTAATTTGATATTGTATTAGCGGTATCTCTTCAACGATCGCTACTTAAATTTCATGAATCTTAAGTAACTTGAAACGTGCACATTGTATTATGGTCAGATAAACAGATAACGGTTTAAATTTGTAAATATGAAGAAACGTAATCTGTTGATTTTCTTTCCATGAGTTCAGTAAAAGAATATTGTCTGGATTTATAACAATATGTCTTTTCAATTAAATTAAAATATATTTAAATAGTAACCTCTGGAAAAAGTAGATAATCGCTATATGCATACATAAATATGCCGTCTATATCCAGTATTTAATTCAAATATTCATATGCATATACAAAGCACTTTTTTCAAAAAATACAGTAACTAGTTATCAATATATCCTACACATATTGCTGCTTCGTAAAAGATACACGTGTTTCAACAAGAAAAGTTAACATCCTTCCAACGACCCTATAAAGTATAAAACTGCCTTGGATTCCTTCACACATGTGTGTATTAACACACGTCTTATTTTTTTACTCAAGCATACAAATTTAAGTTTTTAAAACTCTTCTTACCAAGGGGAAGTTCTGTCGACCGGTTATTAGTAATAAGATTATGATATCTTTTCTGCTCTAATGAAAACAGCACGCCCATTGAATTAACACGAAAGAACAAGTATAACTTGCATATAACAAACACAAACTATCGACATTCGATTTGAATAGACAAAACTTGTCAAAGCGAAACAACTAATGGGATTGTATGGAACGCCAATGCTGCCTTATGATGGCAATGGTCTTTATATTCTGTGCATTTACTAAGTTGTTTTGTGTAAACTACACTTTGTCCTGTAGAAACATCATTTCGTTATGTGCATTTGTCATTATGTTGTGTGCATTTGTCATTATGTTGTGTGCATTTGTCATTATATTGTGTGCATTTGTCATTATGTTGTGTGCAATTGTCATAACGGTGTGTGCATTTGTCATTATGTTGTGTGCATTTGTCATTATGTTGTGTGCAATTGTCATTATGTTGTGTGCAATTGTCATAATGTTGTGTGAATTTGTCATTATGTTGTGTGCATTTGTCATTATGTTGCGTGCATTTGTCATTATGATGTGTGCATTTGTCATTATGTTGTGTGCAATTCAGGGGCGTTCCTGAGGCTATTTCAACTATACGCACGACCGAGCAGCGAAGCTGCGAGTGAGGTAGGTGCGGGAGGGGGTATCCCCCTCCTGCTAGGGGGGTTTGGGGGGGGGGGCCTCCCCCTCGAAAATTTTGTAAAAATTCATTGCAGATGGTGCGTTTTGGTGTTATCTTTCAGCCACGTTTTGGAAATTTAATTCGTCAATTTCTTGCTTGAAAAAGACCGATAAAAAAAAACTAAGCCCGTCATTATTTTCTGCTGAAACTGATTTTATGTGGGGTATTTGGTAAACAGAAAATTAAATTCTTTTTTAATTAAACTGTAAAAGAAACACTGTTTGAATGAAACAACAGCATGCTCGCTGAGTATTGAGCGAGCATGCTAAACTTTTATTTAACTCTATCAATAAAACCAGTTTGGACGATGTGTAATTTATTAAAAAGAAAACATCCTCTAATTTCACATAAAACACAGGTCCACTTGTATGTGCAATACTACACCCTGAAAAGTAATGCTAATCTTCGATCTTTCCTTTGTGCAAAAATGTCGACCACATGCTCAGCGTTAATTTCTCTTTCCCTATATACATTAAGGAGTCCCAGTCCAGACAAGCGTTCCGTCCCCATCGTATTCCGCAAGTATGTCTTGACCCTTCGCATTGTGGAAAACGATCTTTCTGCAGATGCGGTGGAGACAGGCATAACGAGGAGCAGCATGAAGCATTTTCTTATGCTGGGGTATAGCTGCTCACTCGCAAAAGCTAAGCTTTCTTCAAGTGTTTCGGCGGGAGCAGGGCGGTCCATGGCCATTGCTGCACTTGTCGATCAAGTGCGCCATTTCGCGCATTCCCTCAGGAATGTAGCTTCATCCACTGTGAGACAGGACCAAAATCCTGCGTATATTTCCTTGCAGCTGTCTACAGGAAGATTCGACCTCTGCACCTGCAAATTGAAACCGAAACCTGTACAATAGATAAACAATTTTATTACATGTTATGACGAGATAAAAAAAATATACCATGTGTGTCTATTGCCGTTGAATTCATTAAATCGTTGAATAAAAGATAAAATGCTCGACAGTGCCTATCATGTTATATAACTCGTTTAAATAAATTCAATGTTAAAAGGTATGAATGTAATATAGTCCTCTATATGTACAGTTGTTGACATGTTGTATGTTTAAAATAACACAAATGATGGGAAATACTTGCCTAAATCGTTCAAGTAGTACCTTGAATATATCCAATTAATAACATTTCGAGTTTATACCAAAATAATTGAAGTTTACCCGTGCTGGAATGAGGGATTCTGCCTGTACCGGCCATTGCCCTGTAGTAACCTGTCCTCCACCTCTGTTAGCAAATGGTCGACGAACGGCAGATACATGTTATTTTTCCAAAATTCGGACACATTATTAGCTGGGGCATTTGGCCGCTTTTCTGGCGTCCGGCGTTCCTTGGCGTTGACGGTACCACGTCTACCGCAGATGCGATGTCAACCGCCTTCTCGTACAAGGCATCCCACACAGTGTCGTCTGCACGTTCATTCTAAAATAACGATTTGACAGCTGAATATATAAAGTAAGAGGGTTGCCAAATAAAATAAGGCTGAAGCAACGTGTTGATCATGTATATAACATGAAATACTATATCTTGTCCTCGTGTTTCACGACTTAATGTGCAATTAACTACATTGCAAAAATAGGATATTAATATTCGCTTGAAATTTCTTTAAATTTAACTTGAAAAACACACTTTAAGTATAAGGAAAAATCACATTTAAAATTACCTGTATCAAAGCCTTGACAACTCTCGTTTCCGTGGCAGCCTTGAGGAGGTCACATGATTTCCCCTGCAGCATTTTTGACAGCGAGACGAGGGAGGCAAACACATGTTCGATGGCAACCAGGGTTATAATGAAATCGAACTGTAACACAGACAGCAGGTAACCTGATGCATTCGCGTCGTCATCACCCGAAAGTTGTTCCAAAGATGTAACTACTGTTCTGTTTATTAAAAATCGCAGACAACTTCATTTATTGGAAAACATAAATGTAACATTGCGTAAGAAGCATATTTGAATTGTTTGATCAGGTTTGACGTCGCACAAATACATGCTTATTTCATAAGTAACATAACTTAATAGATGATGGATGTTTTTCAGTGAAATTTTTATCACACGTCATTCAACTTTCATTTAGCTTTGATCCCGACCTAAGCGAAAACTCGATCAATATTACTGATTATCTTAATCGTTTTTCCAGTATCTGAAAGCTTCTTTCTAGTTAAAGCTGGACATAATCCCACACACCATAATCATGATATTCGTGTAAATACCTGTAAGCACATTGAAATGTGTGAAGTGCGTCAGCCCTCGCAGCCCATCTGGTCTCGCATAACGACTGCAATTTGGTTCTTTTCTCCATTTCCTCACGACTGACGGGGTCATTTTCCAAGTTGTCCTGAAAGTTAAGCAGTCGCTTTGCTGAATAATTTAATGCGAAAGCTATAACCTGTACTGTAGACATCATATTTCGCATGGTGTTCTCTGGATGCATGTACGATAGCCAAGTTAAGGCAATGGGCTCTACAGTGGGTATAAATAGCTTCCGGAAACAGTGTCCTAATTCTAGCCTGTACACAGCTGTGCTTCCCCGACATATTTCCAGCCCCGTCATAGCCTTGGCCGCGCATGTTCTCTACAATGACACCTAAATGAAACGAAAGGGCATATTAAAACACGCTTAAAGAAACCAACCAACACGAATGTATATATAGTAGGGATGGCAACAGTTAACCGGTTAACCGGTTATCCGTTTCTTTAGGAGGTTAACCGATTACAAAATTAATATTCGGTTACTCTTGCAGAAATGCATTTTTTGTTGAACGCGATAAATGCTCAAATCGTTAGCACCTTTTTTCTTTTCAATCAGCACACATCAGTGATAGTTTTCATCTGTATGAGAAACATAAATAGACTACAACATATTTAATGTAGTGATTGACTTAAAGGTGATAGTAATCTTGAATAGTTATTTTCGGATATGTTCGTCCCACCGTTTGTTAATGTTTATGTGAGCACTGGAACTCTTGATAGAAACTATTGAAGTTCATCAGTAACTATTTAAATGTTTTGTTATATTGTTTTATCTGGTAATATAATTTTGTATATGTAGTAGGGATGTCATATTAAACACGGCGTTGCTAAGAAAATTAACTTGACGCAGCTAACCAAACCCCCTTACAACAAAATAATGACATCCTTCAATGCAATCTATGGAGTCTAAATCATAACCCACATATTTAAAACTAAGTCAAGCAGAGCAATTTCAATAACTCGCGCAAGTAAACGAGTTCATTTAGTATCATTAGCATTACCACGCTTTGTTTTATTATTCCCAAAGCGTAAAATTATTACATGAACAAAGATTTTGAGATAGCAAAAGTAATAAAATAGAGTTTCATCATATATTATCCAATTAAGATAAGCACGCTTCATTTATTATTTATTATCCCTTGATCAAAGTCACGTTTCATATAGTATGTTATTTGCAAACGGACTAACGCTGAATTTCAAATGCCACGCTTTTAAGAATGTTTACGCGTTTCCAAAACACGAAACCCTGTTGGGAAAACTTCAATGTTCGGGCCAGTGATTTTGTAATAAATAATGCGTATATTTAATGTAATGTGACTTGTCATAATGTGACTCATTCTCTTTTCATGTAAGGCAAAACGTGCATTCAAAAGTAATCGTTCCCCTAACAATCCTAGTTGAACGGCGTCATATGAAAATGGGCCCTATGGTATATGCGGCCAGCGTTGCTCCAGAGCAGCCTGCGCAGTCACTCAAGGTCTCGTGCCGTTCGTGGTCTCATTGGCGTTAATTGGTCTTGAGCTACATATGTCGAATAAGACCTATTTTCGCATGACGCGGATCAAATAATACTCAGTACGTTTGTGTACTCGAATATAGCCAATGTCATAGTTAAGTATAGCACTGCACTTTGGTGTTATCGCAACTTCGAAAATCAACTATTATAAATAAAAATAAGTTGCATTTATATAATATTATCATCATGATAGTTCTTTTTTTCATTTTCCTAATTATCATCAATTTCAGCAGTGTCATGATTATCAATATCATCATAATTAGCAGCAGTACCACAATCAGCAGCAGTACCAGCATCAGTGGCATGTCACTGCATTTCAGTATTATTATAACCACAATTGTATCATACCCCTGTGATCAATATCATACTATTGTGAAATTTAAAAAGGGACGTGTTCGCAGATGTTCACATTATTTGAAGAGTGTCATTAAACGCTTTTAATAGCTAGATTTGAACATCGGTGATACAGAGCTCAAGTAAAAAAAAACAAAGACACAATTTATAAACGAAAATCAAAGAAAAGTATCTGCTTAAAGAAAATCCAGTGTATGTTAATATTTCGTCCCTGATTAGCCTTGGCGGACTGCACAGGCTAATCTTGGACGACACTGTACGAACATGCCTGGTTTTCACACAACGCACAAGTAATTAGGCTGCAAGACAATCAACAAGACAGAGTATATTTGCATAAACATGTAATTGTTTATAAACGTCAAAGACCTATACAATACATATTTAATAGGTCTTTGTAAACGTATACGTTTTTCGAATGTTTTTTTGTGTGGTACAAAGACAGTCGGTTAACCGCTTAACCGCTCAAATATCGAAACAGGTTAATCGGTGACGGATTTGCTTTGGTTTGCCATCTCTAATATATAGTGTTATTTGAGCATCAGTTCATTATTTTAAATTTTTATCGTTATACCAGTCAACATTGTTGTTTTTTTCTTATTTTTTTTTTTGCTCAGCTGTTATGAACTATCGATTATCAGCTCATGAATAATTTCTTAAATTAATATGATTTTAAACTAGATTTTGATAATAAAAATACTAGTTGTATACCTAGATTCCTTAGATTTTCCAGAAATGAGTTGGCAAGTGACTCGCCAGTGGTACTCTCGCATTCCGCAAAACCAAGAAAATCTTCCTGTACTGTATCAGATTCTGTATCAACAAAACGAACACACAGAGCCATAAGCTCCTTGGTTGCGCTGTCGGTTGCTTCATCAGCAATAAATCCAAACATTCCAGCATTGTTACAGGCCTGCACTATCTTGTCTGATACCAATTTCCCGCAGATGCTGATTAATTCATTTTGAATTTTTGGAGACGTATATTTTGTTCGAGGGTCGCCATTTTGTAGATGTTCTTTCAAGACAAGGTTATGTTTGGCCTGAAAGTCCAACAATGCCATAAAGTTACTGGTTTCCTCCTCTGTGCCCCTTATAGCCAGGTTTTGCTGTCCACAGAGGATAAGTGTGTCGACAATACCCACCAGGATTAAGCGGTTGACTTCTACCAGACTATTATATTGAGAATTTATACAACATTCAATATCCCTGGTGGTCCCCTGCATTATGCTGATGAAATTCTGTGCGGCAATGCTTTGCTGTGTGTGATACTCTGCAGAATCACCATGTTTCTCGAGAATCTTTTTAGCGTTGCTCCAGTCGGACACGGAAGATTTGGTCAAAGCCTTACATCGGGGAAAGTACTTTGTCCTGTCATAGATTTTTAATATATAAACTTAATAGTGGAGAGCAATTTCGAATTAAGATACAATAATCTGAATTAAAATTAATGTTGGCATTCCCTATAATTCTATCATTATTTGAACGCCCAGAAATGTGAAAAAAATTAAAGAAATGCTACATTTTAGATATACATTTCAAATTCTAGAACGGGTAGATAGATTCTATATAAATCGACTTGCCTTAAGGGAAATGTAAAGTTGTGTACATTTTCCCACTTAGCTGTCAAAAGAGCTAGCTTCTCAGTATCATCTAAATGTATTGGACTTGTTTCGCTGGCATTATCTCTAAAAACATCGGGATATAACGGAGCGTTCGCCGACATTTTGAAAATTTGCGCCATGTAAACATAACTTGGTACCCGTGTCCGTATAAAGGTTCCCAAAACATTTTAGGGCGACAACACAGTCGTAAAACGAGTAAAGTCTACACACTGATTACTACCCCTCATCAGTGAAAAAAGAATTTACTTCGTATGTTTGGAGTTAAGACTATGTTGTGTTTTGTACCCACTGTTATTTTCTATAAGTGGGCGTTTTGTTTGCTTGTTTAAATAATTATACCCCTAACCCCCCTTAGCCGTCACTTTTTATTGCATTTTTCGAATATTTTTTTTTTAAGTTTGAAACTAAATTATACGCACGGGCGTACTGCCGTATGCCTAGGTACGCCCCTGTGCATGTGTCATTATATTATGTTGTGTGCATTTGTCATTATGTTGTGTGCACTTGTCATTATGTTGTGTGCATTTGTCATAATGTTGGGTGCATTTGTCATTATGTTCTGTGCATTCGTCATTATGTTGTGTGCATTTACCAACCCGTTTTGTACTAACGACATTTTGTTAGATGCATACATCATTTCGTTCTGTGCATTTGTCATTATGTTGTGTGCATTTGTCATTATGTTGCGTGCATTTGTCATTATGTTGAGTGCATTTGTCATTATGTTGTGTGCATTTGTCATTACATTATGTTGTGTGCATTTGTCATTATGTTGTGTGCAATTGTCATTATGTTGTGTGCATTTGTCATTATGTTGTGTGCATTTGTCATTATGTTGTGTGCAGTTGTCATTATGTTGTGTGCATTTGTCATTATGTAGTGTGCATTTGTCATTATGTTGGGTGCATTTGTCATTATGTTGGGTGCATTTGTCATTATGTTGGGTGCATTTGTCATTATGTTGTGTGCATTTGTCATTATGTTGTGTGCATTTGTCATTTTGTTGTGTGCATTTACTAATTCGTTCTGTAATAACGACATTATGTTTTGTGCATACATCATTTCATTATGTGCCAACGTCGTAATCATACTCGGATACGTTACACTGGGCAATAAAAGAGAGAGCACCGGTGTGCACTAAAAAAGGTTACATTCCACTAGAAAACGGCCGAAAAAAAAAGTTTCAAAAACAGTCGAGTTTGACTTTTGACAAGTTTTTTCTTGGTTCGTTCATGACATATCTTTTTTATTGCACAAATCGACTCCGCTTAGAATGGCCTTTAAGAAAAGGTATGGTTATGGGCGTCTCTATGTGCAAAATGTTGCATTTATTTTCGCTCAAAGATGTCGCTTTTACATTGAATTATATAGGGAAACTATTTAGTGTATTGTGACCTAACCACGTTGGAAGGCGCTCTCGCAGCTGTTGGCCTTAGCGCCATTTTACCGAGATTGATAGGAGAAAAGATTGATTTCAAGATAATGAAAGAAATGTCTGATTGTGAATTAGTAGAATCGGAGTGGAGACCATTGGGGATCGCTTAAGGTTGCGACAAATAGCAACCGGTGGTAGTGATACAGTTCATACAAGCCACAGTAGCACGCCCGCACCATCAGCAACAGGAAATTGTAATCAAGATAAATTTTTACGAAGAAATTTAAATTTGATGTTAAAAAGTTTTTTTTCAATTATTATTATATATGAAAGTTACATCCCTGGTTTTCGTCTAATACTGCCATAATTTGTTACATCCTTTTGTTCTATTCATTCTCAGGGGCATAAAAATGCGGTGTGTACACCTAAATACAGCAATGTATACATTTCTACGTAATGTGGCGAAATTAGGCGTAACGCTGTATGAAGAATGTGGGGAAGTTAGTGTAATGTATATATCTGTCAGTTACTGACCAAGAAATGAAACTAAAGTGATTTCGAACAAATTAATTCATAATAAACGTGCTCATTTCGGTCTCAGATTTAACAATTTATTCTAATGTTAAAGAGCATAGACCTTCTAGATCTACGTAATGTACAAGAAAAAATAACGGATTTCAATAATTAATTGTTATAAGTTTAGGTTTTATTCTTCAAACTTTTCATAGTCCAAATAGATTAATACCTAAATGTTTGTCAATTCATTTTAAGTTAGTTTTTTTCTTTCAAATTTAGAACCAGCGAAATTCTCCGGTTAAACTCTTTTACAATGTAAATAAACGGTGAAAAAGCATAAAATAAAAAGAAAATGTATTGGATATGATGGAATATCGTTTTAAATTTACTCATGATCATAAAAAAATGCATACAAATCTAGAAGTAAATTTTGATATGATAATCTAAAAATAGAAAAAGAAGTTCCGAAAATGTTTTTTTTTTCACCGGTGAAAATGACAATTTTTTTATTTTCACTGCTGTAATTTCACTGCAGAAATGTCATATTTTATAATTAGGTATAAAAGACTTAACATTAATGTGTGGTCAAAACTAATATTTTACCCAAGATAATGTAGAACATCATCAACATAATGTAAATATAACCTTCTTATCATGCATCGAGATTACCCGTTCCTACTAGACCATTACTTGTAACTGTTTTGTATATATATATACAATATAATACATATATATATATATATATATATATATATATATATATATATATATATATATATATATATATATATATATATATATATATATATATATATTCTAAAATGAATATAAAAATAAACACTGGCTAAACGAATTAAGAAAAGTTGCGTTATATTTAATCAAAATGCATGAACTAGATTACATACCTAATGAATGTAACCGTGCTATTAATCTGCTCGCATCCACCGATCACCACTACAAACAAGTCGGTTACAAACTAAATAGAGCTATTCCACCGCCAGCATCCGTCTTAGAAAACTAAGCAAGCAATGAGCCCACTCGAGCCGTATTGTTATTTGATGCAGCCACTGAAACACGACTATCGCGTGTATTGGAATAGCGAGCGGATGTAAAAATAAACTGTTTTGCTCTTGGGTTTTGAACGACGGCTTGTTGGCAAAACGTGTTTAATATTGTATTGTATAGGATGAAGTGCCATTTAACGCTTCACTATCCTTCAATAAAAGTCCATAAATACCTTAATACACATATATTTTCTTCTTTGTACATGTACATAACATTAACTCATAATTTATTTATACTGGGTTTCATTGTTCGAACTCTAGCTATATTATGAGTTGTGTCGTGTTTCATATTGCGATTGTTATTTGGAGACAACAGCGTATTGTTGCCGTCCATTCATATTTTGTAAAACAAATGTATAAACGAACGCAGAAAGCAATTCTGTCATCGACAAAAGGCCTTCATCTAGACCAGTTTACGAAATATATTTTTCAATGATTCTCACATTGTATTTTATTTTTTTTTACAAATAATTGGTTCAAACCAGTATTTAAATTCCTATTCCTAAAACCGGCATTTGCTTATTCTTAAAAAGAACGCTTAATGCAAGCGTTTTAGTTAGCATTTTGTTAAGCGTTACTCGTATTCACACAGTATTTCAAACCAGTTGACTTGTTAAAGGGTGTTTAGCTATTTCATTACTATTTCATAAAACGTTTAAACAAAGCAAATAAAGATTTTATGAACGGATATTAAAGTGTAAGCTGCTTGATTATTCCAAGGCGGTTCGAGGCTTTGAAATCGGAGTCAACAGTCCGTTTCGTTAACGTTATTATTACTGTTTATAGTTAAAAAAAAATATTTCCTTGTTCCACGTACAAAAAAAAAATGTCAATTTCTCTTATTTCTGTTGATTTATTACGCTTTACATATGTAGGTAAAAGGGGACGAATTTATTCCACACCTTTGTAATATATAGAACTTACTTTTTAAATTGTCTTTTAACCCAGCCGTTATATATATAGCGTTTGATATGTTCCGTTGATCGATATTGTTGTTTGGATTGCTCATGACTATCGAAAAAGGCCTGTTGCGCGGAATATGAGACTATTTAAGATGTATCATTGCAAGCATATCAATGAACACAAAGTTTAGAAGTCCGGGGTTAATTAAAGTTAAAGCTACAGCTCCCGCTACAGCTATCTAAATATATTCATAGAAATATAAAATATATATCACTTATCAGTATAGATCTAGTAGTGCCTTATTAGTTTTGCACATGTTTCTCATCGTAATATATTTTACTATTTCTACTTTTTCTTGATGAATTGCTTTCACTTTAATTACCTCGATAATAGGCAAAGATTTTACTTTTTTTTCAATGTGTTATAATGAAATTCATCTGTAGGGGTTATCATATCAATTAAGATAATTGTTTCTATAATATTTGTATATTTTACAACGTTTTCTTTGCATTTATATTCTGATGAAAATATATTATTCACGGTAGTTTTTTTATAAATTCTATTTACCGGCATGAAAAGTAGCCAACTTGGCTAAATGAAAGGCCTTATAGGGTACATGATATATGTATTGGGATATATACAAGATAGAAAAAAAACTTCTTAACATCAAATTTAAATTTTCTTCGTAAAATTTATCTTGATTACCAAGAAAGAACTTGTCAAAAGTCAAAATCGACTGTTTTTGCAACTTTTTTTCGGCCGTTTTTTAGTGGAATGTAACCTTTTTCAGTGCACGCCGGTGTTCTCTCTTTTATTGCCCAGTGTAACGTATCCGAACATGATAACGACGTTGGCACATAATGAAATGATTTATGCACAAAACATAATGTCGTTAGTACAGAACGAAATAGTAAATACACACAACATAATGGCAAATGCACACAACACAATGACACATGCACACAACATAATGACAAATGCACCCAACATAATGACAAATGCACACAACATAATGACAAATGCACACACAATAATGACAAATGCACACAACATAATGATAAATGCACACAACATAATGACAATTGCACACAACATAATGACAAATGCACACAACATAATGACAAATGCACCCAACATAATGACAAATGCATACAACATAATGACAAATGCACCCAACATAATGACAAATGCACACAACATAATGACAAATGCACCCAACATAATGACAAATGCACACAACATAATGACAAATGCACACAACATAATGAGAATTGCACACAACATAATGACAAATGCACACAACATAATGTAATGACAAATGCATACAACATAATGACAAATGCACACAACATAATGACAAATGCACGCAACAGAATGACAAATGCACACAACATAATGACAAATGCACAGAACGAAATGATGTATGCACCTAACAAAATGTCGTTAGTACAAAACGGGTTGGTAAATGCACACAACATAATGACGAATGCACGGAACGAAATGATGTATGCACCTAACAAAATGTGATTAGTACAAAACGTTATTGCACATGCACATAGCATAATAAAAATGTACAGAACAAAATGATGTTTCTACAGGACAAAATGTAGTTTACACAAAACAACTTAATAAATGCACCTAACATAAAGACCGGTGCCATCAGAAGGCAGCATTGGCGTTCCATAGGATTGACACATAGTGTGTTCAGTGTCCGCAAAGGTTATTGTCTGGTTCCAAGAACATCTAGCCTGGCGCCAGGCTTGTACATATATAGGAGGTCTCGTATAGACCTCAATAATGTCGGACGCGATGTTTCATTTGCAGTAAGACATTTTGACATCAAGATGTCACAATACTTTATTAAAGCGAATATACGTAATATAATGTATCATCAAGTTTATTTTGGACATGACAATCGAGTTTGAATTTCGTATAGATTCTATTTTTGCGTATTTTGTTTAATTTGCTGAAATAGTTTTTTGCCAAACAGTGGTAGACAGTGTTAGTGGAAAAACAAATATCAATTACAGCTCTAAATGAATATGGCCGATACTATGCCAATGTTTGATTCAGTTTTTGCATTGTTATTTAAATTAACTTATCATCAGTTTTATCTACATGTAGTTTTTATTGTTATGATATCTTCAAAATAGAGTTAGCCAATAGCAACTGCATATAACCAATTATTTTCATCGAGGATAACGTTGTATGTAAATGGGGCTTCAAAAGCACATTGTACCTGGTGCTTTCATATATTAAATACGATGTGCGGAAGTTAACATGTATACTGTGTCACTTAGTTATATAACAAGAATACATGATGCTAAAAAATCTGCATGTCATATATATGTGTTTACGATTTCAAATTTGACATTTCAGGCTATAATTAGTTAAATTTTTATATGTTTCACATACATTTGAGGTTGGAATACAACGTGTGAAACTTTTTGTATTGATTCATTCGTTGACATTTAAATACCAACCACTTAAAAACGCCATAGATCCTCAATAACAGTGATTGTTCAAACGTTATGCATTTGATGTTTATATAATCTGTCATCTAATAAAAAATCTGCAAGCCCATTCATTCAACTATGGAGCCTCGAAAACTGTGGCTATAAGCCCTCGTGAGTACCATCTCTTATGGTGTTAATGCTGAGTTCGACGATTGCATGACAGCATTACAACAGTACATATGTCCGTACAAAATATTCTGTACCAGTCAGTCTATGAAGATTGGGAAGCGGACAACGACAACGAGCGAGGCCTGGTATTGTAATGCGCATGGGGGGGGGGGTAGAAAAAAAGGTAAGGGTAGGGTTAGTGTTAGGGTCGGGTTTGGGTTTGGGTTAGGGTTAGCCTAAGTTAACCCTAACCTTAACCCTAAACCGACCCCTAACCTTAACGCTAACCATAACCCAGGGTTATTGCCCCTACACCAGGCCTCGCTCGTTGTCGTTGTCTGCTTCCCGTTTATTTCGTATTAAAATTCGCTTTATATCTCGACTTTACTCCCCGCACATTTTCTTAGTGGAGCTGTAATTTGGTCATACCGCTATGAAATATCGCAGCGAGTAAAGTCGAGATATATAGCGAATAGTAATACGAAATAAACGCTTGTAACTTTCTTGCTGATATGGCTGGAAAGTGAGCGGCATTTAAAAAAAATACATTTAATAAAGGGTATAAAGCGGCGAAAAAGACCTGCCTCGGCATGGATGTCGCCATCTTGGCTATCACATGATTAAGCTAGGTTTTTTCTAGAACGGTACTTTTATATTTTATACTCTCTGCAGGGTACATGGCTTTTCACATTTTTCTTACAACACTCCGCAGCTGATTAGTTTGTAAGATCCGCTTGATAAAACATACGTAATATGATGAAATACATTGTCACAAGTAATCAGCACTCATAAACGTACTATACAGAGGGGGTAATCGCGTGATAGTCAAGATGGCGACGACCAGGCCGAGGCCGACTAAAAAATGTAAACGCTATAATTAATAAAGTTTGTATAGTTTATTGCAGTGTGTATCATCATCATCATCATCATCATCATCATCATCATCATCATCATCATCATCATCATCATCATCATCATCATCATTCCCTTGACCGGTATGGCCGTTGCCCTGAAGCACAGTCCTGCACAGAGAGTCGTGTCTGAAGACGTGTCCAGACCAAGCCAGCTTTCTTCGTTCAACGGTTACCAGTAGGGGCTCTTGTGGGCAAACAAGTGTTGGATGAAGTGTCAGTCATGTTCCGGACGTACTCGTTGATATTGTGCTCCGTGTAGGAGATGCGGCACAGTCTTCGGAAACACTTGTGTTCGAATGCATATATCCTTCGTTTTGTAATTTATAAATACATGAGGCAGAAGAAAGAGATTACAATAAATAATCGTGTTGCTTGGGTCTTGTTAAATGAAAGTCATGGTTAACATTCTGTTCGTAGTCTAAACTTATTAAAAAAAGAAGAGTACGTTGTTTCCATGTTCGTCGTTCCTTATTCGAATAAGAAACAAGGGACGGTTTCTTATCACGAATTCACATTATACATATATGACATAAACTTTGTATCACTGAACATTAATCGTTCAAGTATTTCAGTAAATGAAAACAAACATTAAAACAATTTAATTAATGTATTTATTCACGAATAAGGAGTGCGGAATCAGTGAAATGTTCTTTTTTAGATCCAAAAAGCAACTGTTGTTATCTAACAAAACAATAAGTGTTCACGAACATATTGTTAAGCCATTAATATGATAGGTACATCTATTCAACGTCTCCATAATATGTAGGCATGCAACAATATAATACATTTATTTTATGTGTTTACGATCATTTTTCCTACTTCACGGATTACTTAGAATGTCGCGATCAAAATAAATAAGGAACTGTCGTTTTCTGCTTGCAATAATAATGTCACATTTACCTAAATGTAACGGATACCAAACTATGCTTTTACATGTTTTTTATCTTTACAGAGCTTGGTGTCTTGCATTGTATTATAATGCGAAACACTCTACTGTAACTGTATCATCATAGCTTAATATCTTAACTTGAGATCAGACCGTGTCAAATCGTAAAAGCTGTAATTGACAATCGTGAACAAATTGCAATCGAGCTCAAAGTAGAATATCATAACGTAGGGACACGCATTATATTATTTAATGAAAGTCTGAAATCTCAGAGAAATAACACAGTTATATGCGTCGCAATTATTTCGGTTCGCACAACAAGTATAACGTTGCATTATACCGATAATCCAAATTGTCACTTGATCATAGACATTTGATGACCGGTCAAAAATGTTCAACAATAATCACGATTTAATCACGATTAAGACCAAGATAAATATGAAACGTATGAAGTACGGACGCGCCTAGTATTTTATGTTAAAAAATATCGGTTCCTTATTCGGTTTGAATAATGAATTAAGAACTGGTTCGCTGTTCTTTATTTTGCCGCGAAAAAGGAATTTGATCATTAATTCATATAGATAAATTATAAAAGTGTTGTAAAATTATTTTTTTATCATAACTAATGAGGAACTAGGTCCTTTTTCCTTATTCAGCCGCGTAAAAAAGGTAATTGATTTTCAACGACGAAAACAATTTAGTACACACGTTCTATAATATTCAATTTTTTTTTAAATTTAATAACAACATGAATTATTATTTTCATAGCTAAAGCACAAAGTAAGTTACACGACTTATTCACTTTACAAAGAACTCATACGCATACAATGTTATGCATTTGCTTTTAAGGACTTAAGGCTTACCCACGTCATTTCACTTGTGTGCGTATATCCATCCTAATCTGTATCATCATCATCATCATCATCATCATCATCATCATCATCATCATCATCATCATCATCATCATTATCATTATCATCATCATCATCATCATCATCATCATCATCATCATCATCATCATCACCACCATCATCATCATCATCACCATCGTCGTCGTCGTCGTCGTCGTCGTCGCCATCCTCATAAATCCCTTGACCAGTCGGGCAGTTTCGAGGGACATGAGGGACGACGACAGAAAGATCCTCCGCCAGTCAGGTCTGTTGTGGAATGCTGTGAGTTGCTCATTCATGGAAAGGGACGGCAACTCTTTCACATCGCCCATCAAGCTTTCCTCTGCCGTCCTCGACGTTCTCTTCCCTCTAGCGCACCCCGTAGCAATGTCTTGCACAGTGATTCGTGCCTGGTGACGTGTCCAAACCAAGCCATCTTTCGTCGTTTTGCTATACATCGCTAGAAAGAGTTCTTGTGGGCCAACATGTGTTGTTCTAGACGTACTCATTGGTCTTGAGTACCAATTTAAGTAAGAGATGCGGAGCAGTTTTCTGTGACATTTGCGTTCAAATGCCTGTATAGCCTGCGATATGTGTGCGCGTGAAGCGTCAATGTCTCGCAGCCGAGATATATGAAAGACATACATAAAATGTGTCTTTATTTTTCAAAAATTTTGCAAAACGATTTAAAATCTAACTAGTGTCTGCTGGTTTTCCCCCATTGCCAATAAATATTATTCAGATCGTTTACCAGACAGTTGCGTCACTTTGTAAATTCCTTTAAGTGTTGCTGTATATAGATGAAATTATGAAATCTCTGATGCATATTCTCTTAGTCGTGTGAAATAATTTGATTTGATAGAGCAATACCTTGGTTCAAAGACCTATAAATTATACGTCTTTGATTGGTTACATAATTATTATATAGGTTAAAGCGAAGACCTATAGATTGTTATCTATAGGTCTTTGGTTAAAGCTGCACTAAATACTGTATGCTTATGTCTCATAATTTCTTTACAAATGTGATATTTTATCAACAAATGTTCTTTTAGGAAATTCTGTTGAATGATAAATAGAGAATACTAGGTCGGTGCCGAATAAAGCAAAGTTTATTTTGCGAGGCTTAGAAAATCTGAACCACGAGCCTTGGCGAGTGGTTCAGATTTTCGTGCCGAGCAAGATAAACTTTGCTTTATTCGGCACCGACCTAGTATTCGATTTACCCCATCAATTTTCTTAGTCGTAAATTATTTCTTTAAACATAGAATAGGAAAATCGAACTAGACGGAAAATCCCAAAGATATTTTAAGCAAACATTGTTTCATTATTTTAATCGTGTCGAGCCTAATACATTACAAAAAGATCAGTAACCAACCTGTTTTTCGTTTATCATACCTCTACGTCCCCGATTTTTAAGAAATAATGAAAAAAAGACACTAAACAACTGCATCTTTAGCGTGAAACAACATGCATTGTGTCGTATGACGTATTAATAATGACGTCACGAGTACGCGCACTTAATATTTGTAAATAATGTTTATTTGCTTTTTGAGCTGCATTATGTGTAAAAACTATATTACATCTTGGTATCAAATTGTTTGTTTTGTTAAATCTGATTCGATTTTACTAAAAATGATTACTTTATAGTTGATTCCGAGTAATATGAACATTCTTCGCCGCGCGTGACAGCTATATTTCAGCTGTGCTGAAATAAAGGTAAATTTATTCCACAGTGGTTTATTTCGACAATGCACGTCTGATGATGGGATAAAAACTTTTTTTAAGAATGGATTTGAATATGCTTCTCTTTTATTTCGAAATTTGTGACGTATCTGCTTTAAATACACCAAAAAAGACAGTGATCTGTTTTGGAGCGCTTTTAAACAAGGGAGTCAACTCTAACGCGTCTGCAAGCAACATGGCGAAATTTTCTCCCTTGTCTTCATTTACGCCATTATTTATGACTTCAGTATTTTAGAACGAATAGTTTTTATGAAGTAACGGTGTTTGTTTTCAGGAAATGGGTAAGCTTATTGGAGCTGTTGGTAATTTAAATAGTGGATAAATACATTACATCAAGTATCAGAACTATTAATTGAGCGGCGCTGTTGCTTTAACTTTTTTCTTTTTTTTCTTTGAATTTGAAAATCAGATTTTTAAAGATTAGAATGATATTCAGATAAATCAACTGGTCCAAAGCATAACACTCTCAATCCTTCTCATTAGCTCCGCGGTCTATTTGATAGTTTAAAAAAAAAAAGAAGAAGAAAACTACACACGCATTCGCTTTTTACATCACCATTCTTTAAATCATTCAGTCAAAGTTCTATCACACATTTTTATTTAAGTGTCAGTGATGTCTGTAAAATCCAAATGGTAATGTACTTGATATTTTATTGAAACAAGCTCTTAATCTTAGGCCTAACAAAAAAATATGTTTGTTTCCACTGACATGGCCTAAAAAATTAGGGTAGGTAGGTAGGCAAATAATTTTATTTTTAAAAATATTTTTAGAAAATGTTATACTTTTCGCTCCTTTGGAATAATGGAGTATATACTATATTATTTATAATTTATAATATATTAAATAGCCCAAAAGCCATGCTTGGGGGACGCAAGTGGTGTTGCATGTAACATTATCATCATGAACAGACCCAATCAAACTGGGTGTGCTATTATATTTCTTGGATGCAGTTTCTGCTTCCAAAGGACCACATTTTTAGATTACCGGTATATTATGTACTGGTGTCGTGGGGTCTATCTACCAGGGATAGCGCTGTCCCGAAATTTCGTTGAGCCGACCAGGTTTTTGTTTTTCGATGCGTGAAAACTGGTTTTGAAATAACTCTCAGATTTGTTTCCTATCGTTCAAAAGGTTTTTTTCCTTTTCCGTTTGAAAAACTTATTAATCAGTGATTTTGTGCCGCCCTAAGAAGAATGAAGAAAATGCATTGAAGATATGTGTAAAACCTTCTGTCTCAGCCATAACTGCCCAAAATATTGATGGATTTTAAAATAAATTGGAGCAAATGTCATGCATTATAAGATCATGTGTGTGTGTACTGTAACACCTGTTTTTCTACCTCAAATATCAAGATCACACTTATATTTCAAATTCAAATTTGGCCATAAAATATGTTGAAATTCCAGTTTCAACCAAAACTTGGCCATGTAATGATGCACAGGTAATAATATGGCACAAGTGTAAACCATTGTAAGAGAATGTTTTGTGTATAACACCTTTCTTCTTTAGTCAAAGGTCAAGATCACACAGATCAAAGAAAAATGTGCAGTGTATGGGTGGGGGTACGGACATTAGCCCTCTAGGACACTAGCCCCTAGGACA
Organism: Dreissena polymorpha; assembly: GCF_020536995.1. Lineage (NCBI taxonomy): Eukaryota > Metazoa > Mollusca > Bivalvia > Myida > Dreissenidae > Dreissena > Dreissena polymorpha. The sequence continues at coordinate 53,309,486 of NC_068361.1, read as the reverse complement.
TAAGCCCCTAGGACAAAAGCCCCGAGGACAAAGGCCCTTCAAAAAGTGCACACTAGGACATTAGCCCCCCGGTGTTTTACATGTAAAACGTTCAAAACTTTTTTATTGAAAGTAGGCATTTTTATTCCATTTCTTTAATTTCATATGTAAATACAAACAATATATAGCTTGTACCACACGCCTACATTTCAGTGTTGTTTTTTTTACAATTTCTTTACTATTTTTTTCTTTGAACTCTATTTATTTTGCAAACATTTTGCTATCTGACACCATCCAGAAGTCTAAAATGACCTTACAAGTAGATACATAAGAAACATATTGTGTTGTTGTTGCTGTTTAAAAAAAAAATAACCCATTAATTCCACTAATTAAAAAAGATGAAATTAAATACCTAAAAATAAAAGTAAGTAGGGGCTAATGTCCTAAGGAGCAAATGTCCTATGGGGCTAATGTCCAAAGGGGCTAATGTCCAAAGGGGCTAATGTCCAAAGGGGCTAATGTCCTAGGGGCTTTTGTCCTAGGGGCTAATGTCCCAGAGGGCTAATGTCCTACACTCGTATGGGTGTATTCAAAATATCTAAAAGAATACTTTGTTTGCCATTTATTAAATAAGATACATACCCAAAAAAGTTAATGTATTTAAAAATATGAAATCTTGTTAAATGTCATCAATGTTTTAATGGTTGCATTAATTATTGAAAGACATCTGTCATCTGTTTGTATGTTTACTGTATTTAAATACATGCAAATCACTAGTTTTATTCTAGTCTATTTATATATTTTTCTATATCAAGTTATATTTGTAATGAAAATATATTCTGACACTTTTTGGAATTTCATGCACTTTTTTTCACAATTTGACATAAAATTGCGTATTTAAAAAATCACTGGAATCAATACCGAAGCATTAAATTAACTTGTGCTAAACACAGCATGCACTATATAGAAAAAAATGAGTGAAATAAATTTAAATATTAATCTTTGTTCAGAGGTATATTTAAATCAGTAACAATTGAATCACTGGTCAGTGGTTAATGAAAATGTGAAGAAAAAAAGTTCAGTTGCATCAAATTTTAAACGTTGTTTTTTGTAATTTAATTGCAATAGCATCACTAAGAAAAAAGACAATTTCTCAAATCCTACAAAATATCTCTTTATAGAATAAATAAAGCCAAAGATGGCCAAAACAAAAGGAGCACTATTCCATACTTATTCGCCTTTTACTCTGTTAAATGTTATAAATATATGTGAAATATCAATAAACTGTCCGTTACATTCTCAATAATAAAATGCTGCAAGTGATCCTGTTGATTACATGGCCGCAGCTGTTGATTAGAAGGTCAAGCAAAAAATGTGTGTTTAAGGTTCCAGTATACATTCATTTGTACAATCATTCAGTGACACATTGCTTTTATTTATTGAACTTGGCCAATATTGCTCATCGTCTTCCCACATGTGTTGTTTTCAAATAATGAATTATGCACCATTATGCCATTATCACCTATTTCATGTTCATTAATACATTATTCAAACTCATATAAATCAACATTGATGGTGGGTTATTGCTTTAATGCTTGTCAGTGGGCTAGAATACCACTTTTCATGTTAATATATTTAGTGAATCATTATGGCTGAGATATTTTAACTTCAAACTAATTCATATACCTTGTTGAAGATCTCATATAAGTAAGAAAGCAAGCAAGTAAGCAAACATTCATCTATTTACTAACTATATTGCTTTAACAAGTTATAGAGTTAGATAATTGCTGCAATGCATGACACCAGGGAAAGCATAATTTATTTTTTTTGTCCTGACAGGGTCATTATCAATACCTATTTTCATATATTCACATGCAACATGTTACAAGTTCAAAGTGAGTCAACAGATTTTCCTATCCCTTTTACAATGAGCCTCCTATTCTAAAGGCCTTTGAATCTTTCAAATCCACTAAAAGCACTAAAGTGAAACTAAATGTTATCTGAATATAAGGTCTAAAACTATTTTATAACATGATGTTGGCTCATCTATTAGGTTTGTTGTGACGGAAAATTTTGTGAAATTTAACAAAGAAAGAATGTCTTTATTTAACAAGTTACATTAGAGTTTCAATTGATTTTCCAATACAATAGTAAGAAATATTAATTTACTGTTTTGTCTGATGTCATAAAGAAAAGTTCATGAATAATTAACTGTTCATGATCTTTACTTTTAACTTTAGTGAATAAATTTGCCTGAAATTGTGTATGTCATGTTAAACAAGTGGCAAAGATTGCTGTGGTTGCATTAATATTCTATAATATTTACTGGATTTTTTTCGACAACGAAAAACTGAACTCTCAAGGTAAGGATTTAGTTTCCTAAATAAACCAAATACTGTTAAATCAATACTATTTGTGGGACATAAATTTTTCGTTGATTTTGTGGGTAGAACAATCCACTAATATAAGTTAAGAAACCAACAAATAATTATGCCATTAATGTTTCAATTGTATAAGACCTTATTACCATAGGCATTATATATATATTCATATCCAATGTATTCCACATCCTTCATATGTTTTGCAATCCAGATAAATAGAGGATATTTGTTGGATTCAATGGATTATCGATTTTATTTCACGAGTGATAATGTAAAATATGTATTTTGTATGATCACGAGTGAATTAAAATCAATATTCCATCGAATCCAACAATTTTAGGTGGGCATATAGTGATCCCACTCCGTCTGTCCATCTGGCTGTCCATCTGTCCGTCACACTTTTTTGAAAAATTCTAATAACTTCTATGTCTCTTGAGATATAACCTTCATATTTGGTATGCATGTGTATATGGACAAGGCCTTTCCATACGCACAAAATTTTTCACCCCTTTGACCTTCACCTTGAAATTAGGGTCCGCGCTTAGGTTCGAAATCTGCGTTTAGATTTCGAAAAATGCTCATAACTTGTATGTCCCTTGAGATATAACCTTCATATTTGGTATGCATGTGTATATGGACAAGGCCTTTCCATACGCACAAAATTTTCACCCCTGTAACCTTCACCTTAAAATTATGGGTCCGCATTTAGGTTTCGAAATCTGCGTTTAGGTTTCGAAAAATGCTCATAACTTCTATGTCCCTCGAGATATAACCTTCATATTTGGTATGCATGTGTATATGAACAAGGCCTTTCCATACCCACAAACATTTTTACCCCTGTGACCTTGACCTTGAACTTAGGGTCCGCGTTTAGGTTTCGAAATCTGCATTTAGGTTTTGAAAAATGCTCATAACTTTTATGTCCCATGAGATATAACCTTCATATTTGGTATGCATGTGTATATGGACAAGGCCTTTCCATACGCACACAAATTTTTACCCCTGTGACCTTGACCGTAATCTTAGGGTCCGCGTTTAGGTTTCGAAATCTGCGTTTACGCCATTTGGGTTTCGAAAAATGCTCATAACTTCTATGTCCCTTGAGATATAACCTTCATATTTGGTATGCATATGTATATGGACAAGGCCTTTCCATGCGCGCAAAAAAAATTACCCTGTGACCTTGACCTTGAACTTAGGGTCTGCGTTTAGGTTTTGAAATCTGCGTTAAGGTTTTGAAAAATACTCATAACTTCTATCAAAGCGTTTATAGGGGGCATATGTCATCCTATGTTGACAGCTCTTGTTATTTTATGCGTTTTTCACCGTTAACTTACATTGTTAAATAGTTAAACTGGATAATTTCGCTGGATTTATTATGACATTTTGTCGAAAAAATGACGTCATTTCACAGTAAAACAGTGAAAAATATCGATATTTTTCACTGTTACTTTTCACTGTTTAAAACAGTGAAATACCAGTTTTATTTCATTGATATTTCTCTGTTAATCACCGGAAAGCATAAAATAAATACAGATACTACACAAAGGAAAGGACATTACACTGTGTACATAGCTTACCAGGGCTTTTTTCCCTCTATGAGAATGGCCATTTTTCACAATTTTGGGAAATTTGCAACTAAAATTTTCACAATTTCAAGAAGTGCGCGACTCAAATTTTCACAACTTTAGACAGTTTGTGACTATTTTTTTCACAATTTTGATCAGTTTGCAACCTAGTTTTTCACAAAATGGGGGCGTCTGAAGGCCGCTTCACAAAAACAGGAAAAAAGGCACTGCTTACGCATGACATTTCCTGTGAAACACTTACGTAGTAATGCTGTATCAATACAATTTAACTTCATTTTGGTAGAATAGTAAGTATTAGCACTATTTGTTAACAACCTTGATGTCCAGTGAGTGTATTGTGCTTTTCAGAGACAATAAATGCAATAAAAAGATGACTACGTGTGATCAACACCTTACTGAAATAGTTTCTGCACTTTCATTACAGACATGTAAAAATATTAATTTGTATAATATTATGGGTGTTTGTGTTTATTTTCTTCTCGCCACCCTGATTTATCACAGCCAAGTACAGGGCCCTCGTTTTGCACTTTTTACTGCCGAATATCGGCGGCTTCCCCCATGAAAAAAGTATACTTTTTTTCCACTATTAAAGCTAAAAATTGCCCCCTCCAAAAATAATTTTTTTTTTTTTTTTTTTTAAACTTTTATACCTATGTTGCCTGCTGGTATCGTGCTACTAACCTTTGATTAAATGTATATCTATGTAAATCACATTAAAATATTATAGTGCAAACATGTACAAAAAAAATGAAGTAATGAGAGACTAAGTACAAAAAATCCCTCATAAAGGTAATCAACGCGAAAATTCCCCCTCTAGACGGCTGTGGGTGGCATCCCCTGGCGGCAAGAGAGGGCCCTGAAGTATGCACATTGACCGGAGCTAATTTTGTTCTGTTCTTGTGTTGTTTTTTTTACCCAAATCAGAAGTGCACAAAATTTATGTGTCCACCAATTATTCTCTTTTTTAATCTTTCTCACCAACAAATATAAATTATTTTACAGTAGAATGTTGGACTGTGGAAGATTGAGGTTTTGGCCAAGAATCTAATTCAGTGTGTTTTTTCATTCCAAATCGGGTCCCGTAATCGGCCCCATTCCCAAAGGAAAAAAGTATATATTTGTCCCAAATGGGAGCTAAAAATTCCCAATGAAAAGTTTCCCAATTTTTTTAAAAAAATTTTTGGTTAAGATCTTAATATTTTGTTCAACTCCCATCCATGTAAGTTCAACCTTAGTAAATATATTACTCAAAACACTTGTATTCTCAATGTTGAAGCATTTTATTTTAGCAAAACAGCAACACCAATGTCTAAAATTTCCCAGTTTTAGTCAAAACGCTGCAAATTTTCCCAATCCAAAGTGATATGGCCCCATTCCCAAAATGGTGAAAAAAATACACTGTAATTTGTTTGATAATTTTTATAAATGTATTTTTTATGCGTACGCAGTTCATTAGCTTACATAAACAATTAACATTTGTTGCATCATCTTCACAAAATGAAAACACGTTGAAACGAAATCATAATGTATGTAACTGTCTGACCATTCGGCTGTCTGTCTACTCTGTCTGTCAATCTGATGATGATGATGATGAAGAGGATGATGATGAAGATGATGATGATGATGATGACGATAATGATGATGATGATGATGATTGGAAGTTGTGCTTATGCAATTTTTATTATGATGTGCTAAAAATTATTTTCATGATTATTTTAAGCCTTCTTTTCAACTTTGAATTTTGATAACATTATTATTACAACGTTCTACTTATTACCACATGAGTCATAAGCAGTAGTCTTCATGCAGCTACAAGCTCTAAAACTTTGGTAATTAAAGAAATGGTCATTAGTTCAAATTTTTTATTTGGCTCTTAGTTCATGCAAACAGGCCTTATTTTGCTTTTTTTTCACTTAACTGACATTAAAGAAAAATATTAATATTTATTGTCAATAAGTACCTTGTCTTCTTTGAACATATTTTTGCCCTCTATATCTGTTTAAATAGTAATGGTGGAAAATGGCAATACATTCAAGGATCACGTGTATTAAACAGGATTATTCTACATATTTTAAAAGTGAATGACATATCCTCCATGAAAGTATAAATATTCAAATCATGTAGGATTAGTTTTGTAAAATGGTATCCCGAAAATCCTTCCTACAAATAATTCCTTCTATGCAAAATAAGCATAGGAACGATTGTCCGTGGTAACAGTTGTCCGGGATGCTATTAAAATCATTATGTAATCTCTGGAAGCTGATTGCATAAATTGTTTTTAAGATATCTTATTTGGCTAGCGATTGCATAATAGATATATATCAAAACAGTTTCACTGTTTGGTTAAGTTTTGAAAAAGATTTAGCCAAAGTATTTGACCTCGGTCATCTTTTTCTGAAAAAATGTTATATTTTGGATTGGCTAAAGTTATCCAGATTTATACAATAAGCTGCAGGTTTCAAATTAGTTTTTACTGCAATATGCAAATGTCTCGTATATAACATCACCAATTGACCAAGCTTTTAGGTTGCTTAAGTGTAGATGACAATACTTAACGCTGTGGATTTTGGTCAACTTTGTGGAGCCTGCTGGCTGGGAGCAGTTAAAATTTCATTTTATTTATACTGTTATATGCAAAATCACCACACATTTCATTTTCGTTTCCAGTGAGCAATTTTTAAAAATAAGTTACAACAAACAAAGCCCAAACACACCTGCTTTCTGCCCAGTCTCCCCAGAACAAGCATCATTTAGGCTTGTCCTTGATTTTTTAGCTGTCTGCAATGAAGCCCAAGCTTGGTGACTGGCAGCCCTTGGACCTTGTGGACAAAGAAGCAGTAAAGCCTCTCTGTTCATTTAATAGTCGTGTGGCAGCCAACGATCACAGGTATGAGTTGAATGTCAAAAAATAATTGGGCTGTGCTCTGTGAAAAAGGGGTTCAATGCATGTGCGTAAAGTGTCATCCCAGATTAGCCTGTGCACAGGCTAATCAGGGACAACACTTTCTGCTTTTATGATATTTTTTGTTTACAGAGAGTCTCTTCTTAGCAAAAATCCAGTTAAGGCGGTAAGTGTTGTCCCTTATTAGCCTGTGCGGACTGCACAGGCTAATCTGGGACGACACTACGCACATGCATTAAATACCATTTTTCACAAAGTGCCGCTATATTGTTTTTGTTGTTTTGTAATCTACATTATATATTGGCAATTTGTAATGTTTCTAAAATAATTCATAAGAGGATGATGACAATTATAAATTTATTGAGTGATAATTCTCTATTTTTCCTTGATAGAAGTGCAAGAACTACATGGACTTAATTCCATATTGATTAGTTGAAGATGTGTAAATGCACATCTATAAGGCACGTATTACCTTTTTAAGATGGATGGGGTGGCTTTCTTCTTTCTAAGTTGTACAGTTTTTATAGAAACTTCACCAAAATTTGTTGAAATATTTTAAACGGAGGCCAAGTTAACATCCATTTTGCATCATGCACTTCAGATTTCTTGCCCTTTATTTATACAAACAGTACCAAATTTGGCATTTCCACGTTCTAAGTCTTACTGTTGTCATTGAATCTTCAACAAACATTCTGGAAGTGATTAAAAATAGAGGCTCTGTTCAATAACCAGTCATTTTGCAGCTGGAACTTCAGAGTTATTGTACTTTATTTGCACGAAAACTGTTAAATTCAGCTTGTCCACTCTCTTACTAACAAAGTTTTTATAAAATCTTGTTTCACCTTTGTCCATAATTTGGAGGAAGTATTTTTTGAAAACCCAAAAGTTTGAGCATTATAGTGGAAAACTGAAAACTGTGCAATATTTTTCTAAGGGATGATCTTTTAATGACCCCTTCTTCAGAAGAATAAAAAAGACAGTGCTTACATTTTGTATGTATATCGTCGCTGTCGTTCTCAAACCTCGTAGCTACAAAATGCCAACTTTTCATGAGAGAGAAAAAACCGTCTCATTTTTTTATAACGATGTTTCAGAAATTGAAATTCTGTAAAAATACCAAACAAATGAAGCTGCAAAATACGGTATAAGCCATAGACGCGTAAGTCATACTGATAAGTCATACTGACAGTCAGACATGGTAGCTATGATATTTTGTCACCACAGTTTTGTCATTTTTATGAGGTACGACAATTTGTCCTGATAGGAAACCTCATAGTTGCAAATAATTTTTTTTATAAAAACGTTTTTGTCAATTTTTTCCAAACGAAACGACGTATTTATAGGTGAAATGGCGTCGCTACGACTTTTCGCCAGGAAAAAAGCCAACAATCATTCTACAACATTTCGTCATGTGGCTTTTTCAAGGGCTCTGATTGGCGTAGAGCTACGAGATATAGCACAAAACACGCGCCAGACTTCATATATTCGGAAAAGACAAAAAAAAAATTTGAAAATTTTGGAGCTACGAGGTTTGAGAACGACAGCGACGATATATAAGTGGTACTCATATGAGCCTTGCTCTATGATAACTTGGCTTTATGCATGAGCTTTAACTCTTTTAGTGCGGGAACCGAATTTTGAAGGCCTTTGCAAACAGTTTGGATCCAGATGAGACGCCACAGAACGTGGCGTCTCATCTGGATCCAAACTGTTTGCTATTCTGATAGTATTCTTTGAAAAAAAATCAAAGAAAATTCTAATTTTAGAAATTCAGCAGACAACATTTTAGCAGACGACAAATTTCCCAGCATGCAAAGGGTTAAGTGTTGTCCCAGATAAGCATGAACAGACCAAGCAGGCTAATAAATAACTACATTTTCTGACTACTGGTTATAATATTTTAAACTAAATTTTCTTTAAAAAAAACAACTTCCTTTTCACTAAAAATTCCATAAAAGCGGAATTTTTGTATACTGATTTTTCATGCGTTAAGCCCCCTTTCCCGAGAAAGTATCATAGTTATATTAGTGGGGTTCATATTCTCTTCCTGCTGCAGGTATTACACACTAGACAGAACCCACAGCTCCGTGTGTGACGCAGAATTTGAAGTGGACAGTTCCAATGGTGGGGCCAACATCCATGCTGAAGATTACCTTGATGATGATGACTCTGTATCTTCAGATGTAGTCTTTTGTCCTGCTAAAGGTATGAACTTTTGACTAACATCTTAATTTTTGCCTCATTCTGGAAAAACAGGCCTTAATGCATATTAATGTGTCGTCTCAGATTAGCCTGTGCAGTCCGCATGCGCTAATCAGGGACGACTCTTTCCGCTTAGATCCAATTGTTGTTTAGAAGAGACTTCCTTTATAAGAACAATTCTATTGTCACTAGCTAGCCCTTGCAGACTGCATTAAGCCCTGTTTTCCCAGAACAGTGCCCCAATTCTGTATCAACCAATCCCCTGCTGCCCTCCTCTTAAACCTTTACCTTCCCATTTCATTACTAGAATTAATCGTTTGTCCATCATATGGTAAACCATGTTGTTTTTTTTCTCAATAATTTTATTCCATTTTTCTCAAAAGTTTGTGAAAATCACCATCATACCATGATCAAATGAATTCAAGTTTCTAGACTTTTGATTAATAGCTTAAATTATCCTTCTTTGCTGTTTGAAAAGTTATCATCCTTACAATTAGTTTCCACATCGTTTCTTATAGCCACATTGATTTTTATGTCCCCCACTATAGTAGTGGGGGACATATTGTTTTTGCCCTGTCTGTTGGTCTGTCTGTTGGTCTGTTGGTCTGTCTGTTTGCGCCAACTTTAACATTTTGCAATAACTTTTGCTATATTGAAGATAGCAACTTCATATTTGGCATGCATGTGTATCTCATGAAGCTGCACATTTTGAGTGGTGAAAGGTCAAGGTCAAGGTCATCCTTCAAGGTCAGAGGTCAAATATATGTGGCCAAAATCGCTCATTTTATGAATACTTTTGCAATATTGAAGATAGCAACTTGATATTTGGCATGCATGTGTATCTCATGGAGCTGCACATTTTGGGTGGTGAAAGGTCAAGGTCAAGGTCATCCTTCAAGGTCAGAGGTCAATTATATGTGGCCAAAATCGCTCATTTTATGAATACTTTTGCAATATTGAAGATAGCAACTTGATATTTGGCATGCATGTGCATCTCATGGAGCTGCTCATTTTGAGTGGTGAAAGGTCAAGGTCAAGGTCATCCTTCAAGGTCAGAGGTCAAATATATGTGGCCCAAATCGCTTATTTTATGAATACTTTTGCAATATTGAAGATAGCAACTTGATATTTGGCATGCATGTGTATCTCATGGAGCTGCACATTTTGAGTGGTGAAAGGTCAAGGTCAAGGTCATCCTTCACAAGGTCAAGGTCATCCTACAATGTCAAACATCATATAGGGGGACATTGTGTTTCACAAACACATCTTGTTTTGTTTTATTTTCCATTGAGTTGTTTCCCCAATTCCAAAAAATCTTTTCCTGATACTTAATCCAAAATTTCCCCAAAATAGCCAAGAAATGGTTAATGAACAAAACAGTATCCATGTGGTCGTAAGAAGAAACTTAAGTAGCACATGATATTACAAAATATCAGTGTAACATTGTATGTCACTGATAAACAATTGTAATATTGTTATATTTTAATATAAAAAAACAAACTATTATTATTTATTTTCAATATCATGGCTTTCCATGCTATTTTTCTCAATCCAAAGCCACTGTAAAAAAAAATAAGCCAACATTTCACTGAGCGGAATCTAACCCTTGTGGATTTTCCCCCTCAAAACCGCATCAAGAGTATCTTCATCTTTCAATATCCAACATTTTATCTGCATGATCCGAATATCAAGAAATGAATTTAAATTTGCAAAACCAATTAATCTCTAAACCTTATAAAAACATTACTGGTAGAAGAATAAAAAGTTCATTTTATTAATTTTAACACATTTAAATAAAACACAGATTGAAAAACACAGAATATGCTGATTGTTTGTTTGAGGTTTGCAAAAGCAGTTCCATAAAGTTTTTCATTATCATGTTATCTCTAAACTGTGACTCATTTTTGAATAATTTTTAGATCTGATTATCAAAAATAGTGTTGGTTTGTTTCTGTAAATTTCTTAAAAGTATACAATAAAGCATTATTCTTTTACAAAGTTTATTGTTAGCTGAATTACATCTTGCCATGCACATGTTGGGGCAACATTTCTTCACTGGGTGCAAGTATATGCTCATAGCAATTTGGGTAAACACCTGATTAGCCCATTTATGCATAGTGGACTCTCCCATCCTTCTAATGGATCAATTTATTTCCAAAATTAGGGATGTCTAGTATATTTATTTCTATATTTAGAATATATCTTACAGAAATTCCTTTAAGCAAACAGTGCAGACCCTGATGAGACGCCGCATCATGCGGCGTCTCATCTGGGTCTACGCTGTTTGCCAAGGCCTTTTTTCTAGACGCTAGGCATAATAATGGATTAGTTAAGAGATAACAGTTTTTACGTGGAATAACTGTTTTAAGAGGATTATCTGTTTTTAAGGGGAATAATGGGTTTTTAGGGGATGAACCATTATTTAAAGGGAATAATAGTTTTTAATGGGATTAACCATTTATTAAGGAGAATAACAGTTTTTCTAACAGCCCCTGTAAAACAAAAGTCGAAAAGCCTAAAAACAAGCATAAAATGTATGAAGGATAGTACAATTTTTTCAGACAGCCTTGTTTTTATTAGTTCATTATGCTTTTTCTGAACACTTAATTCAAAATATTGCATGCAGTATCTTTGTATTAAATTGGTCAAGATCAAAATGATTACTTCAGCTACATGTATTGCAATAATTTTTATTTATTTACTGATTGATAAGATGAAGTATGTTTGACCGTGTTTAACATCAATGTGAAAATATGATACACTACACGTTCAAGTATGTCTTTAAGTCTGTATTAATTAATTTTCTCATAAATTAAAAAGTCATAAATGCAAAGTTAACAATTAACAACAATAATTAAAACTTAAACTGCACATGATTGGATATTAAGTATCAAATCACACACTCACACCCAATCTTAATTGACAAGATTTTATTATTAAACTGTAAAGGCTCTTGTATTGTATCATATATTTAACACGTATATATGTCTGAACCAAATTGTGCTCCAATTTGCCTTTGTTTACTTTATCCAACCCAAATTACTGGTGTATTATTAACAGTAGACAATTGTCTCTCATAAATTAAAAAGTCATTAATGCTGTTTACATTTAATAGCAATAACTAAAACTTAAACTGCAAATGTTTGGATATTAAGCATAAAAACACACACACACACAATTACAATTTACAATATTGTATTATTAAACACTTTTAAAAAGGCCCTTGTATAAAAATGTATCATACATTTTACATTTATATGGTTCTGAATCTTTTGATTACTTTATCCAACCTAAATTATTTTTTATATTATTTACAGTAGAAAATTATCCAGTTATCATTTCATGCTTATTTATATCATTCATATGTAGTGTTAAACCCCATTAAATTACAATTATCATACTAACGGTATGTACATGTATACAACCATCTATGTAGAGTAGAAAACAAGATAGCCCTATTGACATTTACAACATAGGGAAGTAGTTTGGTTATTGCATTCACAAATTCTCCACTTAGGATTTGTGGTAAATGTCATGGTTGAATTGCTTGTGTATAGTGTATACAAAACAGAAAATGTATTTATTTACCTTATTTTGGTTTGGATAACTTCTTTTAAAATCCTGTTCACAGGTATTTGGTTTAAAGTTTGGAAAGTGTAACGTTTCTTGTGCAATTATCTCCCGGATTTAAGCTAAGTTTAATGCTTTACTATTGTTATGTTTTTAAGAAAACAATGAAAACAATGTGGCTAGATTTTGAAATACCTAAAAGCAATACATGTTTAAGCATATTCTGGTTTGTGCAGTTTTGTTAAATAAGAGTGTGATTAAAAGATAAATATTTTCTTAAGTTGGCTATTATTTTGAGTTATAATTTCTTATGTTAAAAGGTAAGTTTATTTTAATTATTATCTAACTTTGATTGCTTGACATTAACATTTATTTACTGGCAACACACAAATTACAATCTTTATCATATTTGACACGTTACAGATAAACTACAACAGGACATAAAGATGTTTTTTTCATGGAAGCATTAACATTTTATGTGTTTTATGGGCAAATATAAGTTTTATTGAGTTGGATTTTGTGACATAGATGCTATTAAAATTTATTTTTTTAAATTAAAAGAAATAATATTTATTAACATTAAATCTTTCAACAATGTTGATTAAATGTTTATCATTTTTGTAGCAATGGAAAGACTACATTCATGTACACAACATAACAATCATAGTGAAATCTCCCTTATCACGCCAGCAGTTTTGCAAAACATTTCCAGCAGACCTGACAATTCTACGTAAAACATCCCATCAGCAATTCTACGTAAATCATCCCATCAGACCTGACAATTCTACGTAAACCATCCCATCAGACCTGACAATTCTACGTAAACCATCCCATCGGACCTGACAATTCTACGTAAAACATCCCATCAGATCTGACCAATCTACGTAAACCATCCCATCAGACCTGACAATTCTACGTAAACCATCCCATCAGACCTGACAATTCTACGTAAACCATCCCATCAGACCTGACAATTCTACGTAAACCATCCCATCAGACCTGACAATTCTACGTAAACCATCCCATCAGACCTGACAATTCTACGTGAACCATCCCATCAGACCTGACAATTCTACGTAAACCATCCCATCAGACCTGACAATTATACGTAAAACATCCCATCAGACCTGACAATTCTACATGAACCATCCCATCAGACCTGACAATTCTATGTAAAGTCTCCCATCAGACCTGACAATTCTACATAAACCATTCCATCAGACCTTACAATTCTACGTAAAACATCCCATCAGACCTGACAATTCTACGTAAAACATCCCATCAGACCTGACAATTCTACGTAAACCATCCCATCAGACCTGACAATTCTTCGTAAACCATCCCATCAGACCTGGCAATTCTACGTTAACCATCCCATCAGGCCTGACAATTCTACATAAAACATCCCATCAGACCTGACAATTCTACATAAACCATCCCATCAGACCTGACAATTCTACGTAAACCATCCCATCAGACCTGACAATTCTACGTAAACCATCCCATCAGACCTGACAATTCTAAGTAAACCATCCCATCAGACCTGACAATTCTACGTAAAACTTCCCATCAGACCTGACAATTCTACGTAAAACATCCCATCAAACCTGACAATTCTACGTAAAACATCCCATCAGACCTTACAATTCTACGTAAAACATCCCATCAGACCTGACAATGCTACATTAACCATCCCATCAGACCTGACAAATCTACGTAAAACATCCCATCAGACCTGACAATTCTATGTAAAACATCCCATCAGACCTGACAATTCTACGTAAAACATCCCAGCAGACCTGACAATGCTACATAAACCATCCCATCAGACCTGACAATTCTACGTAAAACATCCCAGCAGACCTGGCAATGCTACATAAACCATCCCATCAGACCTGACAATTCTACGTAAAACATCTCAGCAGACCTGACAATGCTACATAAACCACCCCATCAGACCTGACAATTCTACTTAAAACATCCCAGCAGACCTGACAATTCTACATAAACCATCCCATCAGACCTAACAATTCTACGTAAAACATTCCAGCAGACCTGACAATTCTACGTAAAACATCCCAGCAGACCTGACAATTCTTCATAAGCCATCCCATCAGACCTGACAATTCTACGTAAAACATCCCAGCAGACCTGACAATTCTACATAAACCATCCCAGCAGACCTGACAATTCTACCTAAACTACTTCAGCAGACCTGACAATTCTACGTAAAACATTCCAGCAGACCTGACTATTCTACGTAAACTATACAAGGAGACCTGACAATTCTACCTAAACCATCCAAGGAGACCTGACGATTCTACCTAAACTATACCAGCAGACCTGATAATTTTACTTAAACCATCCCAGCATACCTGATAATCCTACATCAACCATCCCAGCAGATCTGACAACTCTCTCTTAATCACTCAAGAGATCTTGTAAATCTTTGGTTAACCTCCTAGCAATATCAACCTATATCTGCAATATGATATTCCACATCATTTTCCCTGCACATAATAATAGTTATTATTTTTCAGGAATGTTTCGTTCAAAGTGAAAACCTCATAAATTCAATTCAGCGTTTCAAATGTTAATAAAGTTTCTTTGCTATGAGTGAAAAGACGCAGTTAAAAAACACAATCAGTGAATCGGAACGAAACAATGACATAGAAAGAAAGGCCCGTAACAGAATGGTATCTGAGGGCTACAAATACTCAGTGCTGAAAGATAAAGAAAATGGTGTTCTAATAGGTACTTTTGTTATATTTTCGTTGGATTTTATATTTTGTTTTTTTGTTTGATTTTTTATTTTATGTTGGCAAAAGTTTGAGTAGTAATGAAATAGAAATATCTGCATCCTGAGAGCAAATACAAATGAGCGGAGCTCTGGGGAAACCGGGCTCAGTGCATTTGAGTGCATGAAGAGTTGTCCTTAATTAGCATGGGCAGTCTAATCTGAGAAGAAACTTTCCACCTAGACTGGACCTTGGTTTGGTGTATATTTCCTTTATCAGCCAACGCGGACTGCACAGGCTAATCTGAAAGGACTCTATGCACATGCATTAAGCACCATTTTCCCAGAGCACAGCTCAAATTTTTATTCAGTATAAATGTCTTGAGCAGAGCAATCACAACTGATATGGACGTCATATTTGAAATAAGCATAATATTCATTTAGTTTAGTATTTTTCATTATTGTGATTTTGTTTTGTGTTGTTATCAATAATAAAATTATTGTTTGTTATTGGTTATATAACCCTTCAAAGGAACTTTGACAGGGAGTATATTTGTGTCACTCTGTCAGTCTCTAGGTTTGTCTGCCTGTCCACACATAAAATAATATTGTTTATGAAGTTAAACTTAAAATATTTTATCACCATGAAGTGTTGATTTCAAAGACATCTATTTCTAGTCCAATGATCTACATGTGCTTGGCCTGTGTCCGTCCGGACATCAAAGTCTCACTATTATTATTTCATTTAAAAATGATAAATAATTATTACTAGACCTGTTTCTAGAGTAATCTCTGTGCTTCATGTGCAATATTCATTTCATTTACTTAACATTTACATTTGACATAGATGTAAATCATGTTCAAAATTATCACTCTTGAGTAAAATCTTGAGTTAAACTCTTGATTTTAGTTTGTGACTTATTGTGTATTGTATAGCACTTGAATTGATATTACCACACTGTCCAATGTTTCCACTCTATGAAATTTGCTGTTTATCTGGTTTTATTTACAAGCTCAAATTCTCACATTATTGTGTAAGCGGAAAAAACTTTACTACAACCCCACTTGTATAAATCTGAATATGTATTGTAATAATGCATATCCTCCTTAAAATGTATTATAGCATGGTAACGCATCAATAGCTGTTTTGATTTTGATTTGTACCTCATCTTAATTACTGGAAAAACACATTTTTACTGAGTCCTTGAACGGCGTTCTGTAAAAAGGGGGTTAATTCATGTGCGTAAATTGTCGTTTGTTATGAGCCCTGTGCAGTCCACACAGGCTAATCAGGGACGACACTTTCCGCTTTTAGGATATCTTTTGTTTAAAGAAAGTCTCTTCTTAGCAAAAATCCTGTTTCGGCGGAGAGTGTTGTCCCTGATTAGCCAGTGCAGACTTCACAGGCAGCCAGTGCAGACTGCACAGGCTTATCAGGGAAGACTCTTTAGGAACATGCTTTTAACCCCCTTTTCACAAAGCGCAGCTCAAGGACTCGGTAGAAATGTGTTTTTTTCCCAATAATTTAGATGAGGTACAAATCAAATTTATTTAAATCAATGTGGTTATGCATTATGATTCAGACTTAAGTGACCTGAAATAGTTTTTTTTTATGGAAACTCATGCAAAGCTAGAGCATAACATTAAAAAGTTGTATGTACCTAAGTATTGGTTCTGTCCTAAATGCAGTCTTTTTGTGTCACTTTTTTCAGATCCACTCGAGGAAAGATGTGAGGAAGCTGAGAGGAAAAGATGGCAAAAGATTAAGGCCCTTCTGGCGTTGGCTGTTATCCTGATTGCAGGTCTTGTGATAGTCGTCTTGGTGCAGCATTTCAGAGGGGGATGTCCAGTAAGATTATTTAATTGGGCCGTGGAGTTGGTTATTGTCATAAACACAGGTCTTGTGGTGGTCATTTGGTCCAGAATATCAGAGGTGACGGATGTTTAGTAAGAAATCAATTGACTTTAAGAACGACTGACAACAGTGTTGACAGATGGCCAAGGTCATTATTGGTACCGGCCTTTTGTCATTATCACTTGTCTCGTAGCGGTCATCGTGATCCAGTATTTTCAAGTGGACAGGACTGGCTGTCTTTCAAAAAAAACAAAACCCATTGTAGTACAATGAAAGCTGGTGTTAAAAGGTCAAGGCCATACTGGCACTGGCCCCTTAATCTGATCATGTGTCTTGTAGCCATTGTCATGATCCGGCATTGCCGAGTGTATGGAAATGGATACTTTTGGATAGTGAGCATTGTTGAGTTCTCTAAAAACACACCAAGTACTGGTTCTTCTGATAAAACATACTGGAAGGTATAGAGATAAGCATGAGGTTTTCGATTGAATCAAGCTTTAATAAATAAGTTTCAACTAAAAAAATAAAGCTAATAGGAACATTCTTATCAGTCAAACTCGACCCAAATGACTTTACAAGATATCAACATGAAACTTTATGGATGTATATATCTCAACGAGGAGAAGTGCTTTTGCACAATAACCATAACCCTACATTTTCTTTTAAAAAGAGTTATTGCCCTTTGTTTGTTTGTTTGTATGATATATCTTTTCAGGGCTATTTCTTAGATACCATACAAGATTTTAGCATGTAACTTAATATTTTTTTTGATATCAATGAGGTGAACGGCCATGCTGAAAACCCATAACCCTACACTTTCTTAAATAAGATCTATTGCCCTTTATTGCTTTTGTATAATGTAACTTTATACGATACAATACAATATTTCAACATGAAACTTCATTGGTTTCTAGAGCTCAATGAAAAGAACTGCCCAGCACAAGAACCATAACCCTACCCTTTCTAAAATAAGAGTTCTAAATATTGCCCTTTTGTTGATTTTGTATGATTAACATTTCAGGGCTATATCCCTGATACGATACATGATTTCAGCATGAAACTTCACGGATGTACATATATGAACAAGGAGAATTACCTTGCATAAAAATAACTACCCTACCCTTCATTTTTTTTAGAATATGGTACATCAAGGAATTTGCAGCCATTCATAAACAAAATTTATTTAGCGGGGATATCAATTCAACAAATTTGATTGTTCTTGTTCTTGGTAACTTGAAAAAATTGGTGCTAAAAGAATGAATCTTTGCAAACATATTAACATGCATATGAACTTGCAAACCTCAATATTTTGGGTTCAATATTTTTTACATTACTCAAGTTATGGTCCAGCTTGCTAGAGACCTGAAACTTTACATACATATTAACCAGCCTGTAAATTTGCAAATTTCTATAAAATTAGAGAAACGTGCCCTTTTCCTAAGAAGTATAAAAAAAGCTCTTATTTTTTCTTATTTTGTGTCATTGATTGCAGAATTGTGGACAGTGCACTACCCAAGAGTGTGTGATGGGCGCAGCATATATACTGAACAAGATGGATGCATCAGTCGATCCGTGCACAGATTTCTACTTGTTCTCCTGTGGCAATTGGATAAAGAAAACTCCATTTCCACCGTCCAAGACAAAGTACGGATCATTTGGGATTATCGCAGATGAAATCTTGGATATCATGCACAAGGTACTGTATACTTAATTTCACTGGTAATTTTGTCTACCAAATATTTTTTCTTTGATGCACTTACAAAGTAAGGTTTATGTTATACCTGGCAGCATGTAATACAATATGTGTTTGGTAGGTATTTATAACAGACACCAACAGGTTTTTATTTGCATTAATAACATCAAAATACTTAACATCTGAGAAATGCTTGAATTACTGGCATTTATGTATATAAAGTTACTTAGTTGACTCTTTTGTTAAACTAATATAAATGTGTATTTCATGTTATCTAATTTGTTACATTAAGGTGTAAGTACCGGGGTATATAATATTGCTATGAAACTTGCATTTAAATTTGGCTAAACAGACACGAACAGGTTTTTATTTGCATTAATAACATCAAAATACTTAACATCTGAGAAATGCTTGAATTACTGGCATTTATGTATATAAAGTTACTTAGTTGACTCTTTTGTTAAACTAATATAAATGTGTATTTCATGTTATCTAATTTGTTACATTAAGGTGTAAGTACCGGGGTATATAATATTGCTATGAAACTTGCATTTAAATTTGGCTAAACGGTAAGAGCAGTCATTGGTACCTGCGCTATTCACCTAGGCTACATGGATTCAATCTGTGCACGTGAGTATGGTTGGTTGTCACCATACTGGACAGGTGCAGTTTCCTCTTAGAAATTAGTGAGTCTAATAAGTTTATAAGGTAGGAGTACTGGGGCATACTCTGGGTCCACACATCATGCAGCCTCAAGTGCAGAAGGACCTCATAAACTTCTAAACACTGTATTCAAATCCTTTTGCATGTAGAGGTTTGATGTACTTGGTATCTTTGATCATGGCTTGATATTTAAATCAAAATTGACAACGACCTCAAGAAAAAGTATTAAAAGCTGCAAATACTTCCTTAGTAAGAATAATTTTTAGGATTTTAGCCATAAACTAACATTTAAAGTGAATATTTGTTCAGCGTTAATATTTTCATTGACACCAACATTTCTTTTATTGTACAGCTTGTCTAAGTTTAAAGTACTAGGAAGGAATGAATGCATCATCTCTCATTTTATCAAATTGAAGGGGAAGACACTTATTGTATCTACTTTTCCTTGATCTAATCTTCTAAACATGCTACAGCATTTTAAATATTTTCGAATGTTTTCAAACTGTCTAAATTGAAACACTGTAACAAAAACTGTGTATAGCTTTTAAGGTGGCCTACGAATGTAAATGAAGCTTGAGACTCAATATAAATATGCCATGCTGGACAACCAGGAGTTCACGCATGTGAATTAAACCTTTGCATGCTGGGAAATTTGTCATCTGCTAAAATGTTGTCTGCTGAATTTCTAAAATTAGCCATTTCTTTGATTTTTTTCAAAGAATACTATCAGAATAGCAAACAGTTTGGATCCTGATGAGACGCCACGTTCTGTGGCGTTTCATCTGGATCCAAACTGTTTGCAAAGGCCTTCAAACTTCGGTTCCAGCGCTTATAAGGTTAAGTGTTGTCCCAGATTAGCCTATGAAGTCTGAACAGGCTAATCAGGGACAACACTCTCTGTCTAAACTGGATTTTCATTTAGAATGGGCTGACAGAACAGGCTAATAATTATGTCACTGATTTTCCTGGGCTGACAGGAGAGGCTAATAATTATGTCACTGATTTTCCTGGGCTGACAGCACAGGCTAATAATTCTGTCACTGATTTCTTGGGCTGACAGCACAGGCTAATAATTATGTCACTGATTTTCCTGAGCTGACAGCACAGGCTAATAATTATGTCACTGATTTTCCTGGGCTGACAGCACAGGCTAATAATTATGTCACTGATTTTCCTGGGCTGACAGCACAGGCTAATAATTCTGTCACTGATTTTCCTGGGCTGACAGCACAGGCTAATAATTCTGTCACAGATTTTCCTGGACTGACAATGCAGGCTAATAATTCTGTCACTGATTTTCCTGGGCTGACAGCGCAGGCTAATCTGAGGTAACACTTTTCAGGCATGCATGAAGCCCAGTTTTCACAGATAAAAAGGGTCAAATATTCCACTCTGTCTTTCAGATAATGAATAGCGGTGAAGTCCTCTACAAGGGGGAGAATTCTAGCGCCATTCATAAGACGTTCCAGTACTATGCCATGTGCATGAATGAAGTACAGATACAGAAGGACGGAGTGATACCTGCTCTCAAGGTACATGATGGTTGATTGTCCGCTCAGCTGTGCTCTGAGAATGTCTGTCATCTCACCAAACAATCTCAAATCTATGCTATAACAATCAGTTTTTTTTTTTTCATTAAAAATCAGATCCGGTAATCGGCCCCATTCCCAATGGAAAAAAGTATATATTTGTCCCAAATTGGAGCTAAAAATTCCCAATGAAAGGTTTAAAAAAAATTTTTTTGTTTAGATCTCAATTTTTTGTTCAACTCCCATCCATATAAGTTCAACCTTAGTAAATATAATACTTAAAACACTTGTATTCTCAATTCTGAAGCATTTTTTTAACACAACAACAACAACACTAATTTCCCAATTTTAGTTAAAACATAGCAAATTTTCCCAATCCAAAGGGACCCGGCCCCATTCCCAAAATGGTGAAAAAAGAATACTGTCAATATTCACATATTTCTCCTCAATCTCAGGAAACTAAAAACTAAAAAAAGCTTTCATGAACACCTAATTGAGCATGATAGTGAAACTCATCACACAAAATTTACAAAAAAAAAATAATTAGAATATTGAGTTAGATATGTTTGTGATACATTAGGTTACACAATAAGGCTAGATTGAACTTTACCGGTACTCAGTTGTTTACCACTATCGACAAAGCGGGGTTTTTGGGGCGGTAGCCCACGATACTAAGGAAATATATGGGATAAAAAGGATTATTAGGTGTTGCATTACGTGTTACTGGTGTTGCACGCTTAGCAAGGATAAAACTGTACGCTTTTCCATTCTTTTTTACGTACCGGTAAAGATCAAGTCCCACAAAAATGGGGCAGTTTAGCTTTTAAATAAATTATTGTTGGAAGTAGTATATGTATCAACACTATATTATTGTGATTATTGAAAATGTTCCTGCACTTATACTTGCCAACATGCTCAAAGCCAAATTAGAGTATTAAATTATATTGAAAGTGAACAATATTTTGTATATTCTTCATGCACCTTTTAATGTTATACCGGTACTCTCATAATAATTGAAAGACTGAACATATTGAGTTGACATAACTCTTTTACATTTGCAAAATTAATTATTGAGCCTTGTTCTGGGAAAGCTGGTCTTAGTGCAAGAGAATAAAGTGTTGTCCCAGATTTGCCTGTGCAGTCTGCACAGACTTACCAGGGACAACACTTTTGGCTTAAACTGGATTTTAGCCCAGTAGATACTTCCTTTAAACAAACACTACCATACAAGCGGAAAGTGTCGTACCTAATTAGCCTGTGCGGACTGCAAAGGTTTATCAGGGATGATATTTACGCACATGCATTAAGACCAGTTTTCCCAAAACAATGCTCTATTGATACAGATTATCTTTCTCTCTAGCTGATTAAGTCCCTTGGCAGCTGGACGCTGACCTCTGACCCCAATTCCGGTCAGTTTGACCCCAGCGTGTGGACGGTTCAGAATGCGCTGACACAGGCTCACAAACAACAGTTCTCTGCCTTGTTTGACATGTCAGTTGGCACAGATGAAAAGAATAACAGCAAGTACATTATCAAGGTTAGGGTGATTTGTTTTTATTTTATTTTTTTTATTTTTTATTCAATATAATACATACAATGTATACATGTATATGATCATACAACATAGTGATTGTACAAAGCAATAAATTCAGACATGTTGTACAAGATATGCTAATATATATTTTTTTTTAAGAGAAAAGAAATGAACAACTGAAGAATAGTTATGAAAAATGATGAGTTGTATAAAGTCGGAAGAAAGAATACTGGACTTGTGTGTTTTGTTGAACATTCACAATGATCTTATAAGATTGAAAAAAAAATATATATTTTAGAAAGATAAACTAACATTAGAGTGAATTGTATATAAGTGGACAAACATTATGAGAATTTAATCCGATTCCATTTTTGTTCAAAGATTTGTAATCTGTCATTACTGAGGGCTATTTCTTTCTCAATTTGGATTTTTAGTTTAAGACTATGGACAAAACAATTAAAGTTTGGTACTTGTTTTTTGTACTTCATAATAAAGATAAAATATTTCATCATTATAAGTTTTTATTTTCTAATGTGTTTTTTATCCCCACGCTTTTTGAAAAAAAGGTGGGGATATTGTGGTTATCTCCGCCGTCCGTCCGTCCGTCTGTCTGTCTGTCTGTCTGTCCGTCCGTCCTGGCCACTATCTCCTCCTACACTAAAAGCACTAGAACCTTGAAACTTACACACATGGTAGCTATGAGCATATGTGCGACCCTGCACTATTTGGAATTTTGATCTGACCCCTGGGTCAAAAGTTATAGCGGTTGGGGTGGGGCCGCCTCAGAAATTATCACTCATTTTTTTAGGTTATTTTACATTTACTTCTTTATTTCTACACTGATTCACTTCAAATTGATACTGGACCTCTCTTATGACAATACGGTCAATCTCAACCATGCATGGCCCCATTCCCAACCCTGGGGCGCCCCGCCCACAAAGGCCACACCCACCAAAAATTTCCATTTACTATAATTTTTTCATTTCTACACGGATTCACTTCAAATTGATACTGAACTTTTGTTATGACATTAGGGTCAATCTCAACTATGCATGGCCCCAATCCCAACCCTGGGGCGCCCGCCCACATAGGCCACACCCACCAAAAAATTCTATTTACTATAATTTTTTCATTTCTACACGGATTCACTTCAAATTGATACTGAACTTCTCTTATGACAATACGGTCAATCTCAACTATGCATGGCACAATTACCAACCCTGGGGCGCCCTGCCCACATATGTCACACCCACCCAAAATTGCCTTTACTATAACTTCTTCATTTCTACACCAATTCACTTCTAATTGATGATGAACTTCTCTTATGACAATACGGTCAATCTCAGCTATGCATGGCCCCATTACCAACCCTGGGGCACACCTAGGTCAAACATTGGGCGTGGGGATACGCGTCGGCCTCTGCCGCGCCATTTCTAGTTGTTGTTGTTGTTTTTAGATCATCTATTTTTTGAAAAAAAAAGTATGAGCTATTGTCATCACCTTGGCGTCGGAATTGGTGTCTGCGTCGGTGTCCGGTTAAGTTTTGCGTTTAGGTACACTTTTCTCATAAAGTATCCATGCTATTGCATTCAAACTTGGTACACGTACTTACTATCATGAGGGAACTGGGCAGGCAAAGTTAGATAATTCTGGCTTGCATTTTGACAGAATTATGTGCCCTTTTTATACTTAGAAAATTGAAAATTTGGTTAAGTTTTGTGTTTAGGTCCATTTTATTCCTTAAGTATCAAAGCTATTGCTTTCATACTTGCAACACTTACTAACTATCATAAGGGGACTTTGCAGGAAAAGTTATGTAACTCTGACTGGCATTTTGACAGAATTATGTGCCCTTTTTATACTTAGAAAATTGAAAATTTGGTTAAGTTTTGTGTTTAGGTCCACTTTTTTCCTAAAGTATCAAAGCCATTGCTTTCATACTTGCAACACTTACTAACTATCGCAAGGGGACTGTGCAGGCAAAGTTATGTAACTCTGACTGGCATTTGACAGAATTATGTGCCCTTTTTATACTTAGAAAATAGAAAATTTGGTTAAGTTTTGTGTTTAGGTCTACTTTTTTCCTAAAGTATCAAAGCCATTGCTTTCATACTTGCAGCACTTACTAACTATCGTAAGGGGACCGTGCAGGCAAAGTTACGTAACTCTGACTGGCATTTTGATGGAATTATGGGCCCTTTATACTTGAAAATTTGGTTGAGTTTATTGTTTTGGTCCACGTTACCCCTAAAGTATCATAGATATTGCTTTCATACTTGGAACACTTGCAAACTTTCATAAGGGGACAGTAAAGGACACGTTGCATAACTCTGGTTGTCATTTTTACGGAATTATTGCCCTTTTTTTACTTAGTAACTTTGAATATATGGTTACATTTGGTGTTAAGATCCACTTTACTTCTAAAGTATCAAGGCTATTACTTTTAAACTTTAAAAACTTTCATGCTATCATGAGGGTACTGTACCTGGCAAGTTGAATTTTACCTTGAGCTTTTATTGACCTTGACTCTCAAGGTCAAATTATTAAATTTTGCTAAAATTGCCATAACTTCTTTATTTATAATTAGATTCGACTGATACTTTGACAAAACAACTCTTACCTGACATACCACAATTGAATCCGTCAAACCATCCCCCCCCCGAATCCCCGAATCCCCCCATTATTTTAAAAATTCAAGATCATCTAATAAATGACCACCACACCCTCACACTATACCTCCCTACCTCACCCCCAAAATTTTTTTTATATGCCCCTAGAAGGGTGGCATATAGCAGTTGAACTGTCCGTCAGTATGTCAGTCAGTCTGTCTTGTCAGTCCGAAAAAAACTTTACTATTGGCCATAACTTTTTCAATATTGAAGATATTAACTTGATATTTGGCATGCATGTGTATCTCATGTAGCTGCACATTTTGAGTGGTGAAAGGTCAAGTTCATCCTTCAAGGTCAATTGTCAAATTTATGGTGTCTGTCCGTCCGAAAACTTTAACATCGGCCTTAACTTTTTCAATATTGAAGATAGCAACTTGATATTTGGCATGCATTTGTATCTCATGGAGCTGAACATTTTGAGTGGTGGAAGTTCAAGGTCAAGGTCATCCTTCAAGGTCATCCTTCAAGGTAAAAAAATTAAATATTTCAAAGCAGCTTTTTCATGAAGCTGCACATTTTGAGTGGTGGAAGTTCAAGGTCATCCTTCATGGTCAAGGTCATCCTTCAAGGTCAAAGGTCAAAAAACAAATAAAAAATTTCAAAGCGGCATTATCATGAAGCTGCACATTTTGAGTGGTGGAAGGTCAAGGTCATTCTTCAAGGTCAAGGTCATCCTTCAAGGTCAAAGGTAAAAAAAATATCAAAGCAGCGTTATCATGAAGCAGCACATTTTGAGTGGTGTAGGTTCAAGGTCAAGGTCATCCTTCAAGGGTAAGGTCATCCTTCAAGGTCAAAGGTCAAACAAAATAAAAAATTCAAAGGGGCGTTATCATGAAGCTGCACATTTTGAGTGGTGGAAGTTCAAGGGCAAGGGTCATCCTTCAAGGTAAAAAAAAAATAAACAAAATTTCAAAGTGGCGTTTTCATGAAGCTGCACATTTTGAGTGGTGGAAGTTCAAGGTCAAGGTCATCCTTCAAGGTCAAAGGTCAAAAAAAAATCAAAGCGGGGTTCTCATGAAGCTGCACATTTTGAGTGGTGGAAGTTCAAGGTCAAGGTCATTCCTCAAGGTCAAGGTCATCCTTCAAGGTCAAAGGTCAAAACAATAATAATTTCAAAGCGGCGTTATCATGAAGCTGCACATTTTTAGTGGTGGAAGTTCAAGGTCAAGGTCATCCTTCAAGATCAAGGTCATCCTTTAAGGTCAAAGGTCAAAAAATAATATTTCAAAGTGGCCTTCTCATAAAGCTGCACGTTTTGAGTGGTGGAAGTTCAAGGTCAAGGTCATCCTTCAAGGTCCAAGGTAAAAAAAATAATTTAAAAAATCAAAGCGGCGCAATAGGGGGCATTGTGTTTCTGACAAACACATCTCTTGTTTTTTTCAAACCTGTTAAAAATCACAATTTTTTTTTTTTTTCGAAATACCGTCCAACCATCCCACCCAAGAATCTCTCCCCCCCCCCCCCCAATTTTTATTTTTATTTTGCTTTTTTGGAAAATAATGTAATAAATGACCACACCCCCACACTATACACCCCTCTCCACTCCACCCCTCCCTCCTTTGTGATTGAAATTGATATAGGTCCCTACACCTTTGAAAAGAAAAATAGATGAGTGGTCTGCACCCGCAAGGCTGTGCTCTTGTTTTCATAAAATACACTCACTGGTGATTTTCATGTAAAAGTTACATTGACTCATTGAATGGACTTGAAAGTTGTTTGTATTATTGACTTGAACAATCCTCAGTGTGGTCAAGACAACATGTCTTATTAAGGTTTTATCATGTAAACAAAATACAAACACAAAGATTTTTATGTCCACCAGTATATACCGGGGGACATATTGTTTTTGCCCTGTCTGTTGGTTTTCGCCAACTTTAACATTTGCTATAACTTTTGCCGTATTGCGCATAGCTACTTGATATTTGGCATGCATGTCTATATCATGGATCTGCACATTTTGAGTGGTAAATGGTCAAGGTCATCCTTCAAGGTCGCACAGGTCAAATACATGGGTCAAACTCGCTCATTTCATTCACACTTTTGCACTATTTTTTTAACTGTTATTTGCTTCTGATCTACTGAGTCAGGTCAATGCAAAGGTTTAAAAACCATTCAATTTAAACCTCAAATATGTCAAGATGTGAAATTTTCTAGACAACTATTTTATTTCAACAGATCAAAACTTTCCTGAACATTTTTCCATTGGACATTAGCTAACAAAACAATGCAGAGATATGAAACTGTGACAATTGTTATAAAGCTCTCATTTAACATTGTTATCTTAACTCTGCAACAAGCATTAAACCAGAACAGCCTGCGAGTATCTCACAGTCTGTTCAGGTTTTATGCTGTTTGCTGCTCATCAGTAACTAAGGGTTGGAAATAAAGCCTTAAAAACCTTAATCTAGTAAGAAAGGTATTTAATTAGATGTAACTTTGTAAGGTACTACAAATGCCTGAAAATATGTATCTAAGAGGTAAAGGGTTAACTGCCAAACACATAATCACTAGATGACATTCTCTGGTTTGGAATAGCATTCCAATCTATTAAGCCACATTCTGGGAAAACTGGGCTTAATGCATGTGTGTAAAGTGTCATCCCAGATTAGCCTGTACAGTTTGCACAGGCTTATCTGGGACAACACTTTCCGCCTAAACTGGATTTTGATTAAAAGAGACTGCACAGGCTTATCTGGGACAACACTTTCCGCCTAAACTGGATTTTGATTAAATGAAACTGCACAGACTTATCTGGGACAACACTTTATGTACATGCATTAAAACCATTTTTCCCAAAATGCGTCTCATATAATTGTTCTTTTGTTCAGTTTGAGCAGGCCGGCCTTACCCTGAATGATCGGAAGGAGTACTTCAGTGATCACTCCAACTACAAGGCACTGAAGGAGGCATTCCTGGAGTTTGCTAAGGAAATTGTTCGGTTGTTGGGTGGGGAAGAGGCGGGACGAAAGGACAAAGTTGCGTCCCTTTACGACTTTGAGCAGAAACTTGCCAATGTAAGTTAGGACTCGGATATTGAGCAAAAACTTGCTCATGTAGGTTGAGAATGAAATATTGAGAAGGAATTTGCTCATGTAAGTTGAGACTGGAATAATAAGAAGAATGTTGCTCATGTAAGTTGAGACTGGAATAATAAGAAGAAAGTTGCTCATGTAAGTTGAGACTGGAATAATAAGAAGAAAGTTGCTCATGTAAGTTGAGACTGGAATAATAAGAAGAAAGTTGCTCATGTAAGTTGAGACTGGGATATTGAGCAGAAACTTGCTCATGTAAGTTGAGACTGAAATATTGAGCAGAAACTTGCTCATGTAAGTTGAGACTGAAATATTGAGCAAAAACTTGCTCATGTAAGTTGAGACTGAAATATTGAGCAGAAACTTGCGCATGTAAGTTGAGACTGGAATAATAAGAAGAAAGTTGCTCATGTAAGATGAGACTGAAATATTGAGCAGAAACTTGCTCATGTAAGTTGAGACTGAAATATTGAGCAGAAACTTGTTCATGTAAGTTGAGACTGGGATATTGAGTAGAAACTTGTTCATGTAAGTTGAGACTGGGATATTGAGCAGAAACTTGCTCATGTAAGTTGAGACTGAAATATTGAGCAGAAACTTGCTCATGTAAGTTGAGACTGAAATATTGAGCAAAAACTTGCTCATGTAAGTTGAGACTGAAATATTGAGCAGAAACTTGCTCATGTAAGTTGAGACTGGAATAATAAGAAGAAAGTTGCTCATGTAAGATGAGACTGAAATATTGAGCAGAAACTTGTTCATGTAAGTTGAGACTGGGATATTGAGTAGAAACTTGTTCATGTAAGTTGAGACTGGGATATTGAGCAGAAACTTGCTCATGTAAGTTGAGACTGAAATATTGAGCAGAAACTTGCTCATGTAAGTTGAGACTGAAATATTGAGCAAAAACTTGCTCATGTAAGTTGAGACTGAAATATTGAGCAGAAACTTGCTCATGTAAGTTGAGACTGGAATAATAAGAAGAAAGTTGCTCATGTAAGATGAGACTGAAATATTGAGCAGAAACTTGCTCATGTAAGTTGAGACTGAAATATTGAGCAAAAACTTGCTCATGTAAGTTGAGACTGAAATATTGAGCAGAAACTTGCTCATGTAAGTTGAGACTGAAATATTGAGCAGAAACTTGCTCATGTAAGTTGAGACTGGAATAATAAGAAGAAAGTTGCTCATGTAAGTTGAGACTGGAATAATAAGAAGAAAGTTGCTCATGTAAGATGAGACTGAAATATTGAGCAGAAACTTGCTCATGTAAGTTGAGACTGAAATATTGAGCAGAAACTTGCTCATGTAAGTTGAGACTGAAATATTGAGCAGAAACTTGCTCATGTAAGTTGAGACTGAAATATTGAGCAGAAACTTGCTCATGTAAGTTGAGACTGAAATATTGAGCAAAAACTTGCTCATGTAAGTTGAGACTGAAATATTGAGCAAAAACTTGCGCATGTAAGTTGAGACTGAAATATTGAGCAGAAAGTTGCTCATGTAAGTTGAGACTGAAATATTGAGCAGAAAGTTGCTCATGTAAGTTGAGACTGAAATATTGAGCAGAAACTTGCTCATGTAAGTTGAGACTGAAATATTGAGCAGAAACTTGCTCATGTAAGTTGAGACTGAAATATTGAGCAGAAAGTTGCTCATGTAAGTTGAGACTGAAATATTGAGCAGAAACTTGCTCATGTAAGTTGAGACTGAAATATTGAGCAAAAACTTGCGCATGTAAGTTGAGACTGGGATATTGAGCAGAAACTTGCTCATGCAAGTTAAGACTTAGATAGTGAGCACAAACCAACACATTCTTGCTCATAGCTGACCAATGGTTGTTATTTGTGTGATACTTGTGATACAAATGCGATGCACATGTGGGACAAGCTGGTTGGCAAATACATGGACGCTTTAATAATTGAGTGTGTGTCTCTGTGCACACCAACTATTGGTACTCAAATTTTTGTTATTAGCTCATCTATTTTTTGAAAAAAAATTATGAGCTATTGTCATCACCTTGGCGTCGGCGTCGGCGTCGGCGTTGGCGTTGGCGTCGGCGTCCGGTTAAGTTTTGCGTTTAGGTCCACTTTTCTCAGAAAGTATCAATGCTATTGCATTCAAACTTGGTACACTTACTTACTATCATGAGGGGACTGGGCAGGCAAAGTTAGATAACTCTGGCGTGCATTTTGACAGAATTATGTGCCCTTTTTATACTTAAAAAATTGAAAATTTTGGTTAAGTTTTGCGTTTAGTTCCACTTTTCTCAGTAAGTTTCAATGCTATTGCATTCAAACTTGGTACACTTACTTACTATCATGAGGGGACTGGGCAGGCAAAGTTAGATAACTCTGGCATGCATTTTGACAGAATTATGTGCCCTTTTTATACTTAGAAAATTGACAATTTTGGTTAAGTTTTGTGTTTAGGTCCATTTTATTCCTTAAGCATCAAAGCTATTGCTTTCATACTTGCAACACTTACTAACTATCATATGGGGACTGTGCAGGCAAAGTAATATAACTCTGACTGGCATTTTGACAGAATTATGTGCCCTTTTTATACTTAGAAAATTGAAAATTTGATTAAGTTTTGTGTTTAGGTCCACTTTATTCCTACAGTATCAAAGCTATTGCTTTCATACTTGCAAGATTTATGAACTATCATAAGGGGACCGTGCAGGCAAAGTTATGTAACTCTGACTGGCATTTGGACAGAATTATGGGCCCTTTATACTTAGAAAATTGAAAATTTGGTTAAGATTTATATTTTGGTCCATTTTACCCCTAAAGTATCATAGATATTGCTTTCATACTTGGAACACTCACAAACTATCATAAGGGTACAGTAAAAGGACAAGTTGCATAACTCTGGTTGTCATTGTTACGGAATTATTGCCCTTTTTTGACTTAGTAACTTTTAATATAATGGTTAAATTTTGTGTTTCGATCCACTTTACTTCTTAAGTATCAAGGCTATTGCTTTCAAACTTCAAATACTTACATGCTATCATGAGGTTACTGTACCTGGCAACTTGAATTTTACTTTGACCTTTGAATGACCTTGACTCTCAAGGTCAAATTATTAAATTTTGCCATAACTTCTTTATTTATGATTAGATTTGATTGATACTTTGATGAAACTACTCTTACCTGACATACCACAATAGACTCCACCCAAACCATCCCCCGTGCCCTCCCCCCCCTCCCCCCCCCCCTCCCCCCTCCCCCCCCCCCCTATTTTTTTTTTTTTTTTTTTTTTTTAAGATCATCTCACAAATGACCACCACACCCTCACACTATACCCCACCCCCCCCCCCCCAATTTTTTTTTTTTTTTTTTTTTTTAAGATCATCTCACAAATTACCACCACACCCTCACACTATACCCCCCCCCCCCCCCCCCCCCCCCCCTCCCATTTTTTTTTTTAAACTGTTATGTTTGAAATACCGTCCAACCATCGCACCCAAACCCCCCCCCCCCCCCCATCGCCCCCCCCCACCCCCCCCCCCCCCCCCCCCCGAATTTTTTTTTTTTTTTTTTTTTTTCGCTTTTTTGGAAGATAATGTAATAAATGTCCACAACCCCACACTATACACCCCTCTTCACTCCACTCCTCCCTCCTTTGTGATTGAAAATGAGAGTCCCTTCACCTTTAAAAGAAAATAGATGAGCAGTCTGCACCCGCAAGGCGGTGCTCTTGTTTTATTTTGTTTCCATTAGAAAGTTCCATATTCTAACAATATGGGAATAACACGTTTTTAATACAAGTTGCACTTGCAGCACAAAGGAAGATATACTTGAAGTTGATTTAGCAATGACAGAGCATAATTGGTAAATGGTGTTAATGCAGCTTTGTATAAAAGAGAATCTCAAATAACAGTAGTAATATGAATAGTAGTGGTAGTAGTAGTAGTAGTAGTAGTAGTAGTAGTAGTAGTAGTAGTAGTAGTAGTAGTAGTAGTAGTAGTAGTAGTAGTAGCAGCAGCAGCAGCAGCAGCAGCAGTAGCAGTAGTAAATTGCTTAATTTCAAAACCCTTGGGATAAAGATGTTATATAAATGCTATCTGGGTTTCCCCTTGCAGATTCACATGTCAAAGGAATCTCTCATAGATCCAGTGAAGAACTACCACAACATGACTCTCCAAGAGTTTCAATCAACCTTCCTTGGAGACTGGGTAGGTTTTCATCTTACCATACACATAGTGTAGTAGAATAACTCCAAAGAAAGGAAATTTTATAGTATTAATAAAGTTGAGCCAATTTTATGATCCATTTCTTGGCTGTAGTATTAGAGCAAGACTTTGTTTCAGTTTAAACAAAAACATCTTAATGCATTTGTAGTCCCGTAGAAAATCAAACTTTATTAAAGACCTTTCTTACTAGACTCAAGTTTTAATGGCTACATATTCAACCATTAGGTACTGATGAGAAGTATAAACAGCCTAAAACCTGAACAGACTGTGAGTTACTCGCACCTGAACAAACAAACAATTAAATTACTCGCATGCTGTTCTGGTTTTATGCTGGCTGCATATAGCCATTTTGACTCTGCTTCTGAGCCTGAAAGGGTTAAAGATGAGCCAGAAATTCTATACATCAAACATTTTGAATAAATTAAAACAACTTTATTATGTTTGTTATTGAACTTTATAATAATCAAACTAAGCAAAAATTTTAATTAGAATTAATTCTCATTGCGTAACACCTGTTCATTTGTTTGAAATATAAATAAACAGCATGGGATCCTATAACATGGGAATATGATCTTATTGAGTTTTATTTCTATAGCTGGATCTAAAAGCGTATGTCACCGCCTTGTTCTCCGATGTTTCCATGACAGTTCCCATGGATACTGTTGTCATTGTGTACACACCGGACTACTTCAAGAAACTGCAACAGGTCATCAAAGACACCAATAAGGAGTAAGAGTAGTTATATATTTTTAGTTAACATTAAACTGATATTTGTACTTATACAGGAACATTCTCAGTAAGATGAAGTAATAAGTTTTTGAACTGGAATCTGGTTTAATACATTTGAGCCTCACCCCAGCAAAAAGGGGTTTAACGCATGTGCGCAAAGTGTTGTCCTAGATTAGCCTGTGCAGTCTGCACATGCAAACTATGGTGCTAAATGCATGTGCATAAAGTGTTTTCCTAGATTAGCCTGTGCAGTCAGTACACGCAAACTATGGGGCTCAATGCATGTGCATAAAGTGTTGTCCTAGATTAGCCTGTGCAGTCTGTACACGCAAACTATGGGGCTCAATGCATGTGCATAAAGTGTTGTCCTAGATTAGCCTGTGCAGTCTGTACACACAAACTATGGGGCTCAATGCATGAACACAAAGTGTTGTCCTAGATTAGCCTGTGCAGTCTGTACACACAAACTATGGGGCTCAATGCATGTGCATAAAGTGTTGTCCTAGAGTAGCCTGTGCAGTCTGTACACGCAAACTATGGGGCTCAATGCATGTGCATAAAGTGTTGTCCTAGATTAGCCTCCTGTGCAGTCAGTACACGCAAACTATGGTGCTCAATGCATGTGCATAAAGTGTTGTCCTAGATTAGCCTCCTGTGCAGTCTGTACACGCAAACTATGGGGCTAAATGCATGTGCATAAAGTGTTGTCCTAGATTAGCCTGTGCAGTCTGTACACGCAAACTATGGGGCTAAATGCATGTGCATAAAGTGTTTTCCTAGATTAGCCTGTGCAGTCAGTACACGCAAACTATGGGGCTCAATGCATGTGCATAAAGTGTTGTCCTAGATTAGCCTGTGCAGTCAGTACACGCAAACTATGGTGCTAAATGCATGTGCATAAAGTGTTGTCCTAGATTAGCCTGTGCAGTCTGTACACGCAAACTATGGGGCTCAATGCATGTGCATAAAGTGTTGTCCTAGATTAGCCTCCTGTGCAGTCAGTACACGCAAACTATGGGGCTCAATGCATGTGCATAAAGTGTTGTCCTAGATTAGCCTGTGCAGTCAGTACATGCAAACTATGGGGCTCAATGCATGTGCATAAAGTGTTGTCCTAGATAAGCCTGTGCAGTCAGTACATGCAAACTATGGGGCTCAATGCATGTGCATAAAGTGTTGTCCTAGATTAGCCTGTGCAGTCTGTACACGCAAACTATGGGGCTCAATGCATGTGCATAAAGTGTTGTCCTAGATTAGCCTGTGCAGTCTGTACACGCAAACTATGGTGCTAAATGCATGTGCATAAAGTGTTGTCCTAGATTAGCCTCCTGTGCAGTCAGTACACGCAAACTATGGGGCTAAATGCATGTGCATAAAGTGTTGTCCTAGATTAGCCTGTGCAGTCAGTACACGCAAACTATGGGGCTCAATGCATGTGCATAAAGTGTTGTCCTAGATTAGCCTGTGCAGTCTGCACATGCAAACTATGGGGCTCAATGCATGTGCATAAAGTGTTGTCCTAGATTAGCCTGTGCAGTCAGTACACACAAACTATGGTGCTCAATGCATGTGCATAAAGTGTTGTCCTAGATTAGCCTATGCAGTCTGTACACGCAAACTATGGGGCTCAATGCATGTGCATAAAGTGTTGTCCTAGATTAGCCTGTGCAGTCAGTACACGCAAACTATGGGGCTCAATGCATGTGCATAAAGTGTTGTCCTAGATTAGCCTCCTGTGCAGTCTGTACACGCAAACTATGGGGCTCAATGCATGTGCATAAAGTGTTGTCCTAGAGTAGCCTCCTGTGCAGTCTGTACACGCAAACTATGGGGCTCAATGGATGTGCATAAAGTGTTGTCCTAGATTAGCCTGTGTAGTCAGTACACGCAAACTATGGGGCTCAATGCATGTGCATAAAGTGTTGTCCTAGATTAGCCTCCTGTGCAGTCTGTACATGCAAACTATGGGGCTCAATGCATGTGCATAAAGTGTTGTCCTAGATTAGCCTGTGTAGTCAGTACACGCAAACTATGGGGCTCAATGCATGTGCATAAAGTGTTGTCCTAGATTAGCCTCCTGTGCAGTCAGTACACGCAAACTATGGGGCTCAATGCATGTGCATAAAGTGTTGTCCTAGATTAGCCTCCTGTGCAGTCAGTACACGCAAACTATGGGGCTCAATGCATGTGCATAAAGTGTTGTCCCAGATTAGCCTGTGCAGTCAGTACACGCAAACTATGGGGCTCAATGCATGTGCATAAAGTGTTGTCCTAGATTAGCCTGTGCAGTCTGTACACGCAAACTATGGGGCTCAATGCATGTGCATAAAGTGTTGTCCTAGATTAGCCTGTGTAGTCAGTACACGCAAACTATGGTGCTCAATGCATGTGCATAAAGTGTTGTCCTAGATTAGCCTGTGTAGTCAGTACACGCAAACTATGGTGCTCAATGCATGTGCATAAAGTGTTGTCCTAGATTAGCCTCCTGTGCAGTCAGTACACGCAAACTATGGGGCTCAATGCATGTGCATAAAGTGTTGTCCCAGATTAGCCTGTGCAGTCAGTACACGCAAACTATGGGGCTCAATGCATGTGCATAAAGTGTTGTCCTAGATTAGCCTGTGCAGTCTGTACACACAAACTATGGGGCTCAATGCATGTGCATAAAGTGTTGTCCTAGATTAGCCTCCTGTGCAGTCAGTACACGCAAACTATGTGGCTCAATGCATGTGCATAAAGTGTTGTCCTAGAGTAGCCTGTGCAGTCTGCACACGCAAACTAAGGGGCTCAATGCATGTGCATAAAGTGTTGTCCTAGATTAGCCTCCTGTGCAGTCAGTACACGCAAACTATGGGGCTCAATGCATGTGCATAAAGTGTTGTCCCAGATTAGCCTGTGCAGTCAGTACACGCAAACTATGGGGCTCAATGCATGTGCATAAAGTGTTGTCCTAGATTAGCCTGTGCAGTCTGTACACACAAACTATGGGGCTCAATGCATGTGCATAAAGTGTTGTCCTAGATTAGCCTCCTGTGCAGTCAGTACACGCAAACTATGGGGCTCAATGCATGTGCATAAAGTGTTGTCCCAGATTAGCCTGTGCAGTCAGTACACGCAAACTATGGGGCTCAATGCATGTGCATAAAGTGTTGTCCTAGATTAGCCTGTGCAGTCTGTACACACAAACTATGGGGCTCAATGCATGTGCATAAAGTGTTGTCCTAGATTAGCCTCCTGTGCAGTCAGTACACGCAAACTATGGTGCTCAATGCATGTGCATAAAGTGTTGTCCTAGATTAGCCTGTGCAGTCAGTACACGCAAACTATGGGGCTCAATGCATGTGCATAAAGTGTTGTCCTAGATTAGCCTCCTGTGCAGTCAGTACACGCAAACTATGGGGCTCAATGCATGTGCATAAAGTGTTGTCCCAGATTAGCCTGTGCAGTCAGTACACGCAAACTATGGGGCTCAATGCATGTGCATAAAGTGTTGTCCTAGATTAGCCTCCTGTGCAGTCAGTACACGCAAACTATGGGGCTCAATGCATGTGCATAAAGTGTTGTGCTAGATTAGCCTATGCAGTCAGTACACGCAAACTATGGGGCTCAATGCATGTGCATAAAGTGTTGTCCTAGATTAGCCTCCTGTGCAGTCAGTACACGCAAACTATGGGGCTCAATGCATGTGCATAAAGTGTTGTCCTAGATTAGCCTCCTGTCATTCTGTACATGCAAACTATGGGGCTCAATGCATGTGCATAAAGTGTTGTCCTAGATTAGCCTGTGCAGTCTGTACACGCAAACTAAGGGACTAAATGCATGTGCATAAAGTGTTGTCCTAGAGTAGCCTGTGCAGTCAGTACACGCAAACTATGGGGCTCAATGCATGTGCATAAAGTGTTGTCCTAGATTAGCCTATGCAGTCAGTACACGCAAACTATGGGGCTCAATGCATGTGCATAAAGTGTTGTCCTAGATTAGCCTGTGCAGTCAGTACACGCAAACTATGGGGCTCAATGCATGTGCATAAAGTGTTGTCCTAGATTAGCCTATGCAGTCAGTACACGCAAACTATGGGGCTCAATGCATGTGCATAAAGTGTTGTCCTAGATTAGCCTGTGCAGTCAGTACACGCAAACTATGGGGCTCAATGCATGTGCATAAAGTGTTGTCCTAGATTAGCCTATGCAGTCAGTACATGCAAACTATGGGGCTCAATGCATGTGCATAAAGTGTTGTCCTAGAGTAGCCTCCTGTGCAGTCTGTACACGCAAACTATGGGGCTCAATGCATGTGCATAAAGTGTTGTCCTAGATTAGCCTCCTGTGCAGTCAGTACACGCAAACTATGGGGCTCAATGCATGTGCATAAAGTGTTGTCCTAGATTAGCCTGTGCAGTCAGTACACGCAAACTATGGGGCTCAATGCATGTGCATAAAGTGTTGTCCCAGATTAGCCTGTGCAGTCAGTACACGCAAACTATGGGGCTCAATGCATGTGCATAAAGTGTTGTCCTAGATTAGCCTCCTGTGCATTCTGTACACGCAAACTAAGGGACTAAATGCATGTGCATAAAGTGTTGTCCTAGAGTAGCCTGTGCAGTCTGCACACTCAAACTATGGGGCTAAAAGCATGTGCATAAAGTGTTGTCCTAGAGTAGCCTGTGCAGTCAGTACACGCAAACTATGGGGCTCAATGCATGTGCATAAAGTGTTGTCCTAGATTAGCCTCCTGTGCAGTCAGTACATGCAAACTATGGGGCTCAATGCATGTGCATAAAGTGTTGTCCTAGATTAGCCTGTGCAGTCTGTACACACAAACTATGGGGCTCAATGCATGTGCATAAAGTGTTGTCCTAGATTAGCCTCCTGTGCAGTCAGTACACGCAAACTATGGGGCTCAATGCATGTGCATAAAGTGTTGTCCTAGATTAGCCTGTGCAGTCTGTACACACAAACTATGGGGCTCAATGCATGTGCATAAAGTGTTGTCCTAGATTAGCCTGTGCAGTCAGTACACACAAACTATGGGGCTCAATGCATGTGCATAAAGTATTGTCCTAGAGTAGCCTGTGCAGTCTGCACACTCAAACTATGGGGCTCAATGCATGTGCATAAAGTGTTGTCCTAGATTAGCCTCCTGTGCAGTCAGTACATGCAAACTATGGGGCTCAATGCATGTGCATAAAGTGTTGTCCTAGATTAGCCTGTGCAGTCTGTACACACAAACTATGGGGCTCAATGCATGTGCATAAAGTGTTGTCCTAGATTAGCCTGTGCAGTCTGTACACACAAACTATGGGGCTCAATGCATGTGCATAAAGTGTTGTCCTAGATTAGCCTGTGCAGTCAGTACACGCAAACTAAGGGACTAAATGCATGTGCATAAAGTGTTGTCCTAGATTAGCCTCCTGTGCAGTCAGTACATGCAAACTATGGGGCTCAATGCATGTGCATAAAGTGTTGTCCTAGATTAGCCTGTGCAGTCTGTACACGCAAACTATGGGGCTCAATGCATGTGCATAAAGTGTTGTCCTAGATTAGCCTGTGCAGTCTGTACACGCAAACTATGGTGCTCAATGCATGTGCATAAAGTGTTGTCCTAGAGTAGCCTGTGCAGTCTGTACACGCAAACTATGGGGCTCAATGCATGTGCATAAAGTGTTGTCCCAGATTAGCCTGTGCAGTCAGTACACGCAAACTATGGGGCTCAATGCATGTGCATAAAGTGTTGTCCTAGATTAGCCTCCTGTGCAGTCTGTACACGCAAACTATGGGGCTCAATGCATGTGCATAAAGTGTTGTCCTAGATTAGCCTGTGTAGTCAGTACACGCAAACTATGGGGCTCAATGCATGTGCATAAAGTGTTGTCCTAGATTAGCCTCCTGTGCATTCTGTACACGAAAACTAAGGGACTAAATGCATGTGCATAAAGTGTTGTCCTAGAGTAGCCTGTGCAGTCT
This sequence comes from Dreissena polymorpha, assembly GCF_020536995.1. Lineage (NCBI taxonomy): Eukaryota > Metazoa > Mollusca > Bivalvia > Myida > Dreissenidae > Dreissena > Dreissena polymorpha. Next base: position 53,270,258 of record NC_068361.1, on the reverse strand, counting down.
GCACACTCAAACTATGGGGCTCAATGCATGTGCATAAAGTGTTGTCCTAGATTAGCCTCCTGTGCATTCTGTACACGCAAACTAAGGGACTAAATGCATGTGCATAAAGTGTTGTCCTAGAGTAGCCTGTGCAGTCTGCACACTCAAACTATGGGGCTCAATGCATGTGCATAAAGTGTTGTCCTAGATTAGCCTGTGCAGTCAGTACACGCAAACTAAGGGACTAAATGCATGTGCATAAAGTGTTGTCCTAGATTAGCCTCCTGTGCAGTCAGTACACGCAAACTATGGGGCTCAATGCATGTGCATAAAGTGTTGTCCCAGATTAGCCTGTGCAGTCAGTACACGCAAACTATGGGGCTCAATGCATGTGCATAAAGTGTTGTCCTAGATTAGCCTGTGCAGTCTGTACACGCAAACTATGGGGCTCAATGCATGTGCATAAAGTGTTGTCCTAGATTAGCCTCCTGTGCAGTCAGTACACGCAAACTATGGTGCTCAATGCATGTGCATAAAGTGTTGTCCTAGATTAGCCTGTGCAGTCAGTACACGCAAACTATGGGGCTCAATGCATGTGCATAAAGTGTTGTCCTAGAGTAGCCTCCTGTGCAGTCTGTACACGCAAACTATGGGGCTCAATGCATGTGCATAAAGTGTTGTCCTAGATTAGCCTCCTGTGCAGTCAGTACACGCAAACTATGGGGCTCAATGCATGTGCATAAAGTGTTGTCCTAGATTAGCCTGTGCAGTCTGTACACGCAAACTATGGGGCTCAATGCATGTGCATAAAGTGTTGTCCTAGATTAGCCTCCTGTGCAGTCTGTACACACAAACTATGGGGCTCAATGCATGTGCATAAAGTGTTGTCCTAGAGTAGCCTCCTGTGCAGTCTGTACACACAAACTATGGGGCTCAATGCATGTGCATAAAGTGTTGTCCTAGATTAGCCTCCTGTGCAGTCAGTACACGCAAACTATGGGGCTCAATGCATGTGCATAAAGTGTTGTCCTAGATTAGCCTCCTGTGCATTCTGTACACGCAAACTAAGGGACTAAATGCATGTGCATAAAGTGTTGTCCTAGAGTAGCCTGTGCAGTCTGCACACTCAAACTATGGGGCTCAATGCATGTGCATAAAGTGTTGTCCTAGATTAGCCTGTGCAGTCAGTACACGCAAACTATGGGGCTCAATGCATGTGCATAAAGTGTTGTCCTAGAGTAGCCTCCTGTGCATTCTGTACACGCAAACTAAGGGACTAAATGCATGTGCATAAAGTGTTGTCCTAGAGTAGCCTGTGCAGTCTGCACACTCAAACTATGGGGCTCAATGCATGTGCATAAAGTGTTGTCCTAGATTAGCCTGTGCAGTCTGTACACGCAAACTATGGGGCTCAATGCATGTGCATAAAGTGTTGTCCTAGATTAGCCTATGCAGTCAGTACACGCAAACTATGGGGCTCAATGCATGTGCATAAAGTGTTGTCCTAGATTAGCCTGTGCAGTCTGTACACGCAAACTATGGTGCTAAATGCATGTGCATAAAGTGTTGTCCTAGATTAGCCTGTGCAGTCAGTACACGCAAACTAAGGGGCTAAATGCATGTGCATAAAGTGTTGTCCTAGATTAGCCTGTGCAGTCTGTACATGCAAACTATTGGGCTCAATGCATGTGCATAAAGTGTTGTCCTAGATTAGCCTGTGCAGTCTGCACATGCCAATCAGGGACGACACTTTCTTCTTTTATGGTATTTTTCATGTATTTTTCTTCTTAGAGAAAATCCATTTTAGGCAGAAAGTATTTACCCAGAATAGCCAGCATGGACCTCACAGCCTAATCTGGGATGGCACTTTAACCCTTTCAGTGCTGGAACCGAATTTTGAAGGCCTTTGCAAACAGTTTGGATCCAGATGAGACGCCACAAAACGTGGCGTCTCATTTGGATCCAAACTGTTTGCTATTCTGATAGTATTCTTTGAAAAAAATTCAAAGAAAATGCTAATTTTAGAAATTCAGCAGACGACATTTTAGCAGATGACAAATTACCCAGCATGCAAAGGGTTAATATGTCTACACATTATAAAGCCTTGTTTTTACAAAGGCTCATATAGATTGTTGACATTAAACTGCTATTGGTCTTTACACAGGAATAATCTGCAGCAAGATGAAGGAATTAGTTTTGACACGGAAATTGTGTTAAATGAATGTAAGAATACACGACTCACTTTCAGGGCTTTTTCTAATAATAATCTTATATCAGTATAATGGATATTACAACTTCAAAATTATTTTTTTACATACTTATCATCTCTATTACTGAACATAAAAAGTTAAAACAATCCATTGGGAATTTTTTTTGACAGTGGATTTGGAAGCGTAATGTACTTTTTGCTATTGGGAACATGCCCCAATTACAGCTTTGAAACAAGCCTAAACCAGCCCTGACTTAATTATTTTGCTTAAAAATTTTTGCACAACAACTCTCTCTCTATATATCTGCTGCAGATGCTCAAATAAAATTGAATTAAGCTGGATAGATGGCGTGCTGCCATATTTGTTAGCTGATATTAGGAAAGGAACAAGTAAATTATTTTCTTTGTTGAAGCAGGTCAGTGTTACTCTGTTTAATTCCAACACATTACATCTCCAAATCAATGCTATTTGGATAAAGAACAAAGAGATGAATAGAAATAAGCCTTGCTATGTAAAAGTGGGGTTATATGCATGTGCGTTAAGTGTTGTCCCAGTTAAGCCTGTGCAGTCTTTACAGGCAAATGAGAGACGAAACTTTCCGCCTAAACTGGATTTTTGTCAAAACAGTCATCATTTTAAAGTAAAATTCAATAAAAGTGGAAAGTGTCGTTTCTGATTTGCACACGCTAAACTTGGACACTACTTTATGCACATGCATTGAACCCCCTTTTCGCAGGGCATGGCTCAAATCTATTTAATAAATAATCGCCTCACATGTGTGTCTACAGAACCCTAGCAAACTATGTCGTCTGGCAAAGTGTACAGCAGATGATCGGATATCTGGGCAAGGAGTTTGAGACAGCGGCTCTGATTTTGGACAAAGTCGAGACGGGAGTGAAAGGTTTGATTTTTTATTGCCAATCAAGTATCTTGTTATAATATAAGATAAATAGTTTAAACTTCTAATACAATTTTTACTTTTTAATTTTAACAAATCAACATGGAAAAGTAACTCTCGAAACTATTGGTTTTGAACTTTGTTTAAGTTTTATATACTGACCAATTGCTAGGAGTCTTTGCAAAATTACCTTTCCGCCTATCCTGACTGGCAATTTAATTACACTTCAACTGACATGTTTTCTGAAATTGTTGGTCCTTGGATGACAAGGAAAATATCAACTTATTCGGAATGCAATTGGAATTTCAGGAAGTAATCAAAATGTTATCAAAGTCCTTGACTCTCTATAAGATGATGTCACACATGCTGTCACAAGTCTTTCTGATGAGTATACAACATTTTCTCAAATTGAATGTGAGAAGTTTTTTGTGTACACATCTTGAACTTATTCAACTGTATCCAAAAAAAGAAAAAAGTATTGACACAGAATGTTATCATAACATTGTTATTTTGTAATTTACGTTGCATCAAACTCCAGTCCATGTTTTACAAATAACAATAAAAGACAAGACTGTTATGTTTCACTGTTTTATTTTTAAAAGTAAATGATACAAGTTTATAATGTCAATGTCTTTTTAGGTCTGGCAATTTTTGTTCAGACGGGAGGCTTTAAATAAACCTGTTTGGATTTTCTGCCCTTTTTAGCCAATTTCACAAAAACAGGGATAGAATTCCATAATGATGACAATAGAACTTTTGTCACTCATTACATAATTTTTGATGATTACAACAGAACTTTTGTCAATAACAACATAAGTTTTTATGATAACAACAGAACTTTTGTCAATGAAAACATAACTTTGGATGATGACAACAGAACTTTTGTCAATAACAACATTACTTTTGATGATGGCAACAAAACTTTTGTCAATGACAACATAACTTTTGATGATGACAATGTAACTGACTAATAACAAGTAGTTTCTTTTTTAAGAGTATCCAACTCGCTGGAAGCGCTGCCTCACTAAGGATACAGCGACCCTCGGCTTTGCATTGGGTGCCATGTACATTCAGGATAATTTTGCAAACAGCAGTAAAAAAGAGGTACTGGTCAAACTTAAAGCCATGTTTTTATAACTCTAACCAGTATTTCAGTTGTTTGTTTGTCAGTCTATAACTCTAACCAGTATTTCAGTCGTTTGTATGTCAGTTTATAACTCTAACCAGTATTTCAGTTGTTTGTATGTCAGTATATAACTAACCAGTATTTCAGTTGTTTGTATGTCAGTTTATAACTCTAACCAGTATTTCAGTTGTTTGTATGTCAGTTTATAACTTTAACCAGTATTTCAGTTGTTTGTACATGTATGTCAGTTTATAACTCTAAGCAGTATTTCAGTTGTTTGTATGTCAGTCTATAACTCTAACCAGTATTTCAGTCGTTTGTATGTCAGTTTATAACTCTAACCAGTATTTCAGTTGTTTGTATGTCAGTTTATAACTCTAACCAGTATTTCAGTTGTTTGTATGTCAGTTTATAACTCTAAACAGTATTTCAGTTGTTTGTATGTCAGTTTATAACTCTAGCCAGTATTTCAGTTGTTTGTATGTCAGTTTATAACTCTAACCAATATTTCAGTTGTTTGTATGTCAGTTTATAACTCTAACCAGTATTTCAGTTGTTTGTATGTCAGTTTATAACTAACCAGATTTTCAGTTGTTTGTATGTCAGTTTATAACTCTAACCAGAATTTCAGTTATTTGTATGTCAGTTTATAATTGCCAATATTTCAGTTGGATTAATTCCTTTCTGTACTTGAATCATCTTATTAAAATTTACATATTATTTTTATTACTGTCTCTCTCTGTGTTAAACATTCTGATCTACATGTACGAAAAAAAACTTTGAACATGAATTCAGAGTCATTATGTTATTTTACTGTTAGAAAGAAAATTCACATTTTTATGTCCAAGCTGAAAAATGGTCTTCAAACAGCTTTTATTAACCCCTTTGCATGCTGGGATATTTGTCGTCTGCTAAAATGTTGTCTGATGAATTTCTAAAATGAGCATTTTCTTCGATTTTTTTCAAAGAATACTATAAGAAAAGCAAACAGTTTGGATCCTGATGAGACGTTCTGTGGCGTCTCATCTGGATCAAAACTGTTTGCAAATGCCTTCAAAATTCGGTTCCAGCACTGAAAGAGTTAAATCTTGATTTTGCAAGTGATTCCTCACAAAATTCAACTAGATTATGCTTCGAAGAAGCAGAAATGCTTTAACCAATATTGAAGTCTAAGATTTGTGCATTCTGCACAGGCTAATCAGAGATGACACTTTCCTCATTTTTTGAATTTGTCAATTATTTAATGGAGTCTCTTCTAAACAGAAATCTTATTTAGGTAGAAAGTTTTGTCCCTGATTACCCTGTGTGACTGCACTTGCTGCTACAACACTTTACGCACATGCATATTAAGCCCCTTTTCCAAGAGCGCAGCTAATTTGCTACATCATATACCCAAGTATAAAATATTAAATATGGATTTTCAGGTTAAAGAACTGTTGGAGGAGATTCGTGCAGCGTTCATTTCCAATCTGGACGACATATCCTGGATGGATGCCTCCACCCGGGACTACGCCAAGGTGAAGGCGGCTGCTGTGACCAAGATGCTTGGCTACCCTGATTACATTGCAGACAGGAAAAAGCTGGATCAACACTATGAAAATGTAAGATATAGAGGTTTTTTGTGTTTTTTTTTAGTAGAATTGAAGCAGATTTTCTGCATTTTTGGTGTTACAAATTCACTTTTTTTGGAAAATTATGGCGTTTTATGCATAAATATTGAATAATTCTCTCCATAGTACAGATATTCATCAAATAAAAAAATGTGTATATATTTTTATTATGTTGATTATTTTGAATTGGATTGTTTGGTAAACCTTGGTAGGCAACCACTCAGTAAAAATTATCAATTATAAAATGCAGAGGGATGTTGCTTTGCACCTGTCTGTCAGTCAGAAGGTCACTTGGTCTGTAGATAAACCTGTCGGTCGGTCAGAAGGTTGGTTGGTCTGTAGATAAACCTGTCTGTTGGTCAGAAGGTCGGTTGGTCTGTAGATAAACCTGTCTGTTGGTCAGATGGTCAGTTGGTCTGTAGATAAACCTGTCTGTTGGTCAGAAGGTCAGTTGGTCTGTAGATAAACCTGTCTGTTGGTCAGAAGGTCAGTTTGTCTGTAGATAAACCTGTCTGTCTGTCAGATGGTCATTGGTCTGTAAATAAAACTGTCTTTTGGTCAGAAGGTCGGTCTGTAAATAAACCTTTTGTCGGTTAGGTCAGTTGGTCTGTATATAAACCTGTCTGTCAGTAAGAAGGTCGGTTGGTCTGTAGATAGATAAACCTGTCTGTCAGTAAGAAGGTTGGCTGGTCTGTAGATAAACGTGTCTGTTGGTCAGGAGATTGGTTGGTCTGTAGATAAACCTGTCTATCGGTCAGAAGTTCGGTTGGTCTGTAGATAAACCTGTCTGTCAGTCACTTGATTGGTTGATCTGTAGATATACCTGTCTGTCGGTCAGATGGTCGGTCGGTCTGTAGATAAACCTGTATGTCTGTTAGATGGTCTGCTGGTCTGTAGATTAACCTGTCTGTCGGTCATATGGTTGGTTGGTTTGTAGATAAACCTGTCTGTTGGTCAGATGGTTGGTTGGTCTGTAGATAAACCTGTCTGTCAGTCAAGCTGGTTGGTTGGTCTGTTGATAAACCTGTCTGTTGGTTAGATGGTTGGTTGGTCTGTTGATAAACCTGTCTGTTGGTCAGATGGTGGGTTGGTCTGTTGATAAACCTGTCTCTTGGTCAGATGGTTGGTTGCTCTGAACATTAACCTGTCTGTCTGTCAGACAGTCGGCTGGTCTGTAGATAAACATGTCTGTTGGTCAGATGGTCAGTTGGTCTGTAGATAAACCTGTCTGTTGGTCAGATGGTTGGTTGGTCTGTACATAAACCTGTCTGTCTGTCAGACGGTCGGCTGGTCTGTGGATAAACCTGTCTGTCAGTCAGGTTGGTTAGTCTGTAGATAAACCTGTCTGTCAGTCAGAAGGTCGGCTGGTCTGTAGATAAACCTGTCTGTCAGTCAGGTTGGTTGGTCTGTAGATAAACCTGTCTGTCAGTCAGGTTGGTTGGTCTGTAGATAAACCTTCTTGTCTGTCAGATGGTTGGCTGGTCTGTAGATAAACCTGTCTGTCAGTCAGGTTGCTTGGTTTGCAGATAAACCTGTCTGTCTGTCAGATATGTCGGCTGGTCTGTATATAAACCTGTCTGTCAGTCAGGTTGGTTGGTCTGTAGATAAACCTGTCTGTCAGATGGTCGGTTGGTCTGTTGATAAACCTGTCTGTTGGTCAGAAGGTCAGGTGGTTTGTAGATAAACCTGTCTGTCGGTCAGAAGTTCGGTTGGTCTGTAAATAAACCTGTCTGTCTGTCAGATGGTGGGCTGGTCTGTATATAAACCTGTCTGTCAGTCAGATGGTTGGTTGGTCTGTATATAAACATGTCTGTCATTCAGAAGGTTGGCTTGTCTGTAGATAAACCTGTCTGTCAGTCAGAAGGTTGGTTGGTCTGTAGAAACACCTGTCCGTCTGTCAGAAGGTCGGTTGGTCTGTTGATAATTGTTTCCAAACTAAGACGATGCTTTTCCCCACTTTAATGCAAATAAGTTTGATGGTTACTTATAAGTAGAGGAAGACCGTATCAAATTTGAGGTCAATGGGTCAAAGTTGAAGGTCACTGGGGCTTGTAACAAGTGGCTTGAAACATTGAAACTACAAATGTATATAGGTACAATAGTAAGATTCAGAATGTTAAGACCCATGATAACGATCCCTTAAGCAGACCTTCAATTAGGATAAATCACTATAGGAACATAGGACAATTTATGGGTATATTACGATTCTTACATTATTTTAAATGTTCAAGCATTAATCATTGGGTTATTTTTTTGTTCAAATTTGGTTTCTGTAGGGGAACCCATTACCAATGGAAAAAAGTATATTTTTTTCCCAAATAGGACCTGAAAATTCCCAATGAAAGAATAAAAAAAAAAAAACTATTTCAATAAGTCTCAACATTTAATTCATCTCAATTCCTGTTCTATAAGTAAAACGTAAGTGAATATGATATTAATATAGCTCATTCTCAATTTACAGTATTTGTTAGCAAAATATTAACAATAATAATTTCCCTCATTTTGTCAACATGACACGAATTTTCCCAATGCAAAGCGACCCGGCCCCATTCCCAAAATGGTGAAAAAAACACTTATCATAATTAAATCCTCTTTAGTCAGTGACAAGATGTTTGCAAAAACATATTTCACAACCTATTGATTGTAATTTCTTTTTGACTTCTAAATGTAAGGAGAGACATCAATGTTTTATTAATATCCCCTGTTCCTCAATACATGTAAATATTGAGAATCAATTTAATAGTTATTGCATGTCATCCATTATCAATTAATAAGTATTTTATAAATGAAGGAACTTGTAAATATCATAAAAGAAATGATCCCCTAAAACAATAATCAAAAGCAATTTACAAATAGTTATTATAATAGTAAATTTGTATAATCATAAAAATAATGCAAATGTGTTTTCATCACGTTTTCATACACAGTCTGTTGTTTTGTCGTAAAGTTTAATTTCTCATCTGAAACAAGATGGATTGTGCTTGCAGTTGACTCTTGTTCCTGGGAAGTTCTTTGAGACGCGATTATCAGTGCTAGTGTACGGCAGGCAGAAGAATCTACGACATCTTGGCACCCAGCCGGACAGAGCAGAGTATTTTCATAATACACATTTTTTACAAGATTTACATTAATCCTTATTGTTTGGTATGTTTTGTTAATCAGAATGAAACATATGGGCCTTGCTCTGTGAAAAGGAGGTTTAATGCACATGCGTAGTGTCGTGCCAGATAAGCCTGTGAAGTCCACACAGGCTAATCAGGGATGACGTTTTACACCTAAACTGGATTTTTAACAGACTTTCTTTAAACAATTTAAAACGGAAAGTGTCGTCCCTGATTAGCTTCTTGGGACTGCACAGGCTTTTCTGGGACGACACTTTAGTTTATGTTTAAGAGAGGAATTCTGGTTACATATAAACATACATTTTCATTTGCTAAAGTTGAAGAAGAACTATGAAAAAATTCACTTAAATTATTTTTATATTGTTTTTTATTTTTATTTATTTTATGTTTTCTTGTGTTTTTTTATGAGGAAATATAGATTGGTCATTTTCTGTTTCAAACAATAAAAAAAACAGTGAAAATGATCAATAATTTTCACAGTTTCTCTTTTTGCTGTTTCTTTGTGCAATGATGTTATTATCTTGATGTCCTCAGAAGTTCTCCAGTTTAAGGCATGTTTATTGAAAACAAGCATACACTTAAAAGAAAATTAGTTTATATAGATTATTGATTTTTCATCAACTTGTGATCCTAAAAAATAAATATGTTCCAATTGTAAAAATATTAATTTCTCTAATCACACGTGAATTATTATCAATATTTATCAAAACAAACACATATCCTCTACATATCCTAAAGGCTTATTAACCCTTTCCCACTCAGTAACAAAGTAAAAATGGCTTCTGCAGCCAGCATAAAACCAGAACAGCCTGCGAGTAACTCGCAGTCTGTTTAGGTGTTAGGCTGTTTGCTGCTCATCAGTATCTAAGGGTTGGAAATGAAGCCTTTAAAACTTGAATCTAGTAAGAAAGGTCTTAAATTCAGTTAAACTTTCAAAGGGACTACAAATACATCAAAATAGGTATCTAAATGGTGAAGGGTTAATCCAGTGTTGTTGTTTGACCAGGTGGCTGATGGTCCCAGAAGAAGTGAATGGTTACTACAGTCCTGATTTCAACCATATTGTCTTCCCTGCAGGAATTCTCAGGCCTCCGCTTTATAACCCAACCTCGCCCAAGTAAGTACCTCAAATTATTCTCTGAAAGTTGTTCAAAAATGAGAGTCAATATTGTCCACTCGCAAAAAGTTCTAGTGGTTTATAACATCACTTGCAATTGATATTTTTTATTGCATAATGTATGAATGTGCAAGTGTTTATTTAGAAACTTGCATTTAAATGATCCGGTTAAATGAACTAAGGTCGCCATGGTGTAATGGTTTGGTGTCTGCCTAGCGACAGGGAGTTCACAGGTTCGATCCCCACTGTGGGAGCGTTCTTTAGATCTCCCCCAAAGACACCAAGTACTGGTTCTAGGCCCAGGAAACGGACTCGAGAGCATTTATATAAGCTTCAGGCTTTGATGCAATCGAGCTAAAATAAATAGGTTTTAACTAAATTAAACTAAGTGATCCGTACAGAAATCTGAATAGAATGTTTTTTACATAAACTCTGTTACATGGCTTGTGTTTCATGTTTGAAATCGCTTTCATTTTCTTGGCACATATTAAATGTTTGTGGCCGCTGTTCATGTTCATGACCCCTGATTCATAAATGAAGCCCCTGTATCATTTCTGTGGCTCTTGTTTTCTGTGATCCCAGTATCTCTTTTTTTCATAGTCCCTGCAAAATATTCATGGCATGTGTTTCATTTGCATGGTCCATTCTTCATGTTTATGGTCAATGTTTCCTGTTTATGGTCCATATTTCATGTTCATTACACATGGTTCATGTTTCATTTTCATTGCCTCTGTTTCATGTTCATGACCTCAGCGCCATTTTCAAGTTTGTTCCATTTTCATGGCTTCTGTTTCATATTTTTTTCCGTTTTTTATAATAGCCCCCTTTAAACTTTTATATACCCCGATTCATTTTTACATGGCCCAATATGTTACATTTTCATCATACCCTGTCATTTTACATGATCTCCGTCTTGTTGTAGTGGCCTTTTTCTCAGTTTCATAGTACAATTCGTATTTGTATGAAATCTGTTTCCTTTAAATGGATCCTGTTTCATTTGGTTGGTGCATTTTCATATTTTTTCTTCTTTCATTTTCAGATCATTTAATTTTGGGTCGTTTGGGACGATCTGTGGACATGAGCTAACACATGGATTTGATAACAAAGGTGGGCATTTTATTGACATGACTACATAGATTTGAAAACACCTCATTGCTTAAACAAAGCTGTATTTTTACCTTGTTGATTACATCAAACATGTGCTGGAATGATGTCATAATATTTACCTTGTTGATTACATCAAACATGTGCTAGAATGATGTCATAATATTTACCTTGTTGATTACATCAAACATGTGCTGAAATGATGTCATAATATTTACCTTGTTGATAACATCAAACATGTGATGGAATGATGTTGAAATATTTACCTTGTTGATTACATCAAACATGTGCTGGAATGATGTCATAACATCAAACATGTGCTGGAATGATGTCATAATATTAATAAATATTAATAAAGATACCATCACAATGAAATTGCAGGGGGGGATTGGTCTTAGGTTTTTAGTTTGGCTGGCCATCAGGTTGTCCAATTTTTTGTAAGGAGTATACTAGTATCTTGAAAACTATTAGAGTTATCAACTTCAAACTTCACAGATAGATAGTTCTCATTGATGGAAAGTGCAGTGCATAAGAACATAACTCTTGCTTACATGTTTAAGCGCTATTGCCCATTGCAGTTTGTTCATGTTCATGTTTAAATTTTGTCTGGAGCATATCTCAAGAACCAAAAGAGTTATCAACTTTAATCTTAATTGGTAGATTTATCTTATTTATTACAGTTGCTAAGAGCCATAACTCTGGATTCTATATTTGTAGAATTAATGCCCTTTGTTAGTTTTTGCCCTTTACCCTTTTCCACTCAAAAGCAAATGAAAAATGGCTATAATGTAAACAGCATAAAACCAGAACAGTCTGCGAGTAGTCTGTTGATGTGTTATGATGTTTGCTGCTCAAAATAATGAGTAACATGTCACATTTATTTCCCAACCCCAAATGGTCAAGGTAAAACGTTAAGGATAAAATCTTAGACCTTTAATAACTTGTCTAAACTCCAGCATCATCATTTATTATGCGATTTTAAAAGGATTAACCAAAAAACTCACGATGTGGAGAATTTATATCACCCCTAAAACAAGTGTGAAGGTTGCACTTAAGGCCAAAGGTCAAATGTCTGCATGGTTCCTTTTAGTAAATAATTGCAATGTTATGGGCAATGGGCTCAACATGTTGCAAACAAGCATCTTGTATTGTATATGTATTTCAAAGTGATTATCATTCTGTTTTTATAACTTTCAATTAATGTGTGTTATGCTATGTTTTTCAACAGGTCGTAATTTTGACAAGTCAGGCAACATGGCCTCATGGTGGACTGAATCTTCCACGGCACAGTTCACAAACTACAAGCAGTGTTTTATAGACTACTATTCAAACTTCACGGTTGACGGAACACATGTAAGATATGCATGATCTTTCTGTTTATTGTAAAGTATCAGTGGCTGCTATTAAATGGGTTAAATCGGTCATGTTTTTGAGACAAATATACCTGATCTGAAAATATTTTTTAGTTAGTGGCCTGGTTAATTGCAACTGTTTTCAGAGTTCCAAATAGTTTACTACCCATTTTAAACTACCATTAGTCATAGAACTCAATGCTTACATTTTTTAACTTATTTTTATTTTATTTTATTAAGTCAATAATTTACATCTTTAAGTTGAATTACATTTTTTAGTCCGACTTGTGAGAGTTTGAATATGCCATAGGCATTTGATGCTATCAAGCTAAAATAGAGAGGTTTAAGCTAACATATTTTTTCAAAGGTCCAGATAAGTGTAAATTGTTTTCTCGTGCAAACTTGGATGGCAAATACTGACAGGAGGTTATATCAGGTTAAAAAAGCATATGTGTAGCCATTTACCCTTTCTCTCTCAGAAGTAAAGAGAAAGTTTTATGCTGTTTGCTGCTCATCAGTATCTAAGGGCTTTAAAAATTGAATCTAGTAAGAAAGGTCTTTAATTAAATTAACTTTGTAAGGGACTGGAAATGCATCGCAATACGTATCTAAGTGGTAAAGGGTTACTTTTTTCAGTGCTGGAACCGAATTTTGAAGGCTTTTGCAAACAGTTTGTATCCAGATGAGGGGTCTCATCAGGATCCAAATAGTTTGCTATTCTGATAGTATTCTTTGAAAAAAATCTAAGAAAATGCTAATTATATAAATTCAGCAGACGACATTTTAGCAGACGACAAATTTCCCAGCATGCAAAGGGTTAATATTCCAGTTGAATGGAGAGACCACCCAGGGAGAGAACATAGCAGACAATGGTGGTATGAAGATGGCTTACCTTGCCTGGAAGAAGTGGGAGAGCAAGAACCACGGGAGGGACTCCTTCACTCTGCCTGGGGTGGCATATACCCCAGACCAGCTGTTCTTCATAGGCATGGCGCAGGTGGGTCAATACTGTGTGTGTGTGTTTTTCGCCATTTTGGGAATGGGGCTGGGTCCCTTTGGCCTGGGAAATATTGCAGTGTCTTTACTAAAATTGGAAAATTACTGTGGTTGTTGTTTTGCTAAGAAATGCTTCAAAATTGAGAATTGAAGTGTTTTTAATGTTTTATTTACTAAGGTTATACTATACATTGATGGGAGATAAACAAAATGTTGGAAACCTTCAATTGAAAATTGTTTGGTCCTATTTGGGAAAAATATACACAATTCAATTGAGAATGGAGTTACTGGTCCCAAATTTTCATAACAAAAACACACTGCAATACAAAAATCTGACTTTGAGTATTTGAAGTTTTACATAATGGGGGGGGGGGGGCGGAAGCATTCCCGTCTGCTCATGCCGGTAGTTGATGTCGCTAAGGTGGTTTCTAGTAAATAACTTTGGTTTTCTTTGACCAATCTTGATATAGCAACCATGCATGGAGACCTTAAGTTTGGGATTTTGTTAGGTTCTTTTGGGTAAAAGTAATTGTTCCTTAAATTATATAAATAAGTTATCTGTTCTATAACTTTCAGTTTATTTTATATTGATTTTGTGTGTAGTTAGCTCATATGCAGACTTAGCATTGGAATGCATTTTGGGCAAGTCAGGTCAAGGTAATTGTCACTGTTACTAAAAATATAAACAACAGTTTGTGCTCTGAATATCTTGATTTCAAATCTAGGAATTCTGCTAAAAAATGTTGTGTGTACCTTCAAATCTGTGACGACAGTTCGAATCTCAATTTTTTGCCATTCATTTATGTCGGCTCCCATGTAAACAAACACACACTTTTGCATACTGCACGAAAACCATTTAAGATTGACGGAAGGTCAGGGTTGGGCCATGACCGGCATAATGCAAGCATACCTAGCTCGGAATTGAATGTGTAGGCCAGTTGTGTCAGGGTCACTTGTACAAAAAAATCTTGAAAACACTTTTCATCTTAAACAGTTAGTTTTGATGTAGGTATTGCACATAGTTTTGTGCTTTGTTGATTAAATGAACACCTGGCATTTCGATTGCAGACTTAAGCTGTCTTCAAATCAAGTAAATCAATTACTAAAACAGATGGACATATCATGCTCAATGTTGGGTGTTGGTAGCTTACATGTAGACACAGCTTCACTCATTTTTTTTGCTTAAGTCAAGGTTACTGTTATTAAAAAAAGTTTGTGCTCTAGAACTAGAATTTAGATGGAGGTTTTGAGATGAAAATCTGTGTTTTGAAAAGCTCACATGCAAACCTAGCTTTGGCATTGCACAATTGATTCTAATCAAGTTAATTACCTTGTTAAAATGTTGAAAACCACGGTTTGTTGGATTGCCATGTTTTTTTGTTTATAATATAATATATAATATATATATAATTTCAGGGCACCTATTGGTAACTGATTAACAAAATCTTTGTTTAAAATGTTAAAATATTGTTTTAAAAAATAACATAGAAGAACTTTTTGGACAAGGCACAATTAATTATTCTACATATAAGTGTCTTTTTGAGAAAGGAAAGACACAACTTTGATACCGATTTCTTCATACAGTTGGTAAAAATTTATGTCAATCGTTCAGTTTCTGTCATTATCTTATTTGAGCCTTCTTGAGTGAAATATGGGCTTATTCAGTATTCTCCAGAAAAATTTGAGTAGCCAGTGATATTTTCAAAGTAGCCAGCGACTAAATAAAAAAAACATGCCCTTTTGTGCCATTTCAATTAATATTTTGGGGAAAAGTAGACGGCGTCCATGTTGAATGTAACCGGTGAAATTGCCGGCTGCCGGTGTTTCTGGAAAACACTAGCTTAATGCCTGTGCCCAATGTGTAATGCCAGATTTCCCGGTGCAGTCCGCACAGACTAATCAGGGGTGGCACCTTCGGCTTTCATGGATTTGTTTTTAATTTTAAAAAGTCTCTTCTAAACAAATATTCAGTTGTAATAGACAGAAAGCTGTGTCAATGATAAGCCTGTGCAGACTTCACATGCTAATCTTGGATGTCACATTACACACATGCATTAAGCCCAGTTTTCCTAGAATGCAGCTCATCTTTTTTCATTTACAGTTGTGGTGTTCTCACTATACTCCTGAGTATATGCAGCAGTCCATTCTGAGAGATGTGCACTCCATAGCAAAGTTCAGGTGATCATTTCATTTCTTTACCACTGCATGTAATTTGCGCACACAGTTATGCCTTTGTATTCAAGTTGTTGCATTTTGTGTGCTGTATAAATGGAAGTATTAGTGTAAGGATATGTATTAAGTTGTTCAATTTTATTAAATAATTAAACTCAACTTCAGTTAGTAAAAGCACAAACTGACTTGAACTTTTTGACATTGTTGTATGTTCATCTGTGTCTGTTTTTGTTAATGTTTTTTACTTATATTAGAATGTCATATCATGTTCACATGTGAATGCACTACTATTTATTTTCATCCTCCATTTAATTTGAAAAGAAAGATACAATGTAATAAAATCTGTAAATATGTATGAATTTGGTATACAGGTCTTGTAGAGAAACGAGTCAATTATATGTGCCTCGTTATGTAAAAACTGGGCTTACTGCAAGTGCGTAAATCCAAATTAGCCTGTGTGGTCTGCACAGGCTTATCAGGGACACACTTTCTTCTTTTATGGAATTTTTGTTTAAGGTAAGTGTTGTCCCTGATTTACCTGTGCGGACTACATAGGTCAATCTGGGATGACACAATGTAAATAGATTAAACCCTGTTTTCTCAAAGCCAGGCTCATATTTATGGTTAGACAACTCTGTTCCCTGCAATCTTTCAGAGTACTTGGCACCATGCCAAACTCAAAGTACTTTGCCAAGGCATTTCAATGTCCAAAAGGATCTCTGATGAACCCTGAGAAGAAGTGTGAAGTTTGGTGAGAAGTCTGAAGTCTTACTTTCTGTGATACTTCGCCACCCTCGTCTTAAAGTGAAAAGCATCTGTAGCAATACTCTGTGTGTTTATTTGGCCTTGAGCCAGTTTTCACAAAGCTTTTAAGAGCATTCTTATCTTAAGATGTGTGGGCAATGTAAAGGATAAATTGCAATCGTATAGCGAATGATTTTTCTCTTTAAAAAAACAACAGTTTTATGCCAAATAAGTAAGCAATTTTTATTTTTTCTGTAATATTGTCCATCACCTTTTTAGCTCACCTGAGCACAACGTTTTGTGATCGCCTTTTGTCCGTCGTCCATCGTGCGTTGTCCGTTGTGCGACGTCAACATCTGCCTTGTTCACTCTCTAGAGGCCACATTTATTGTCCAATCTTCATGAAATTTGGTCAGAAGATTGGTTTCAATGATATCTTGGATGAGTTTGAAAATCTTGTTTACACTCTAGAGGCCACATTTCTTTCTGATCTTCATGAAACTTGGTCAGAAGATTCATCCCAATAATATCTTGGACGAGTTCGAAAATGATGCCGGTTGGTTGAAAAACATAGCCCCCAGGGGACGGGGCATTTTTCCTTATATGGCTATAGTAAAACCTTGTTAACACTCTAGAGGCCACATTTATTTTTCGATCTTCATGAAACTTGCTTAGAAGATTTGTCCCACTGATATCTTTGATGAGTTCAAAAATGGTAACCTTTGCTTGAAAAACATGGCTGCCAAGGGGCGGGGCATTTTTCCTTATATATGGCTATATTAAAATCTTGTTAACACTCTAAAGGCCGCATTTATTGTCCAATCTTGATGAAATTTGGTCAGAAGATTTTTCTTAATAAAATCTTGGATGAGTTCGAAAATGGTTACGTTTGCTTGAATAACATGGCCGCCAAGGAGCGGGGCATTTTTCCTTATATGGCTATATAAGGTTATAGTAAAATCTTGTTAACACTCTAGAGGCCACATTTACTGTCCGATCTTCATGAAACTCAGTCAGAAGATTCATCCCAATAATATCTTGAACGAGGTCAAAAATGATGCCGGTTGGTTGAAAAACATGGCCACCACAGGGGCGGGCTATTTTCCTTATATGGCTTTAGTAAAACCTTGTTAACACTCTAGAGGTCACATTTATTTTCAGATCATCATGAAACTTGGTCAGAAGATTTGTCCCAATGATATCTTGAATGAGTTTGCAAATGGTTTTGGTTGCTTTAAAAACATGGCCACCAGGGGCGGGGCATTTTTCCTTATATGGCTGTATATGGCTATAGTAAAACCTTGTTAACACTCTAGAGGTCACATTTATTGTCCAATCTTCATGAAATTTGGTCAGAAGATTGGTCTTAATGATATCTTGGATGAGTTCGAAAATAATTATGTTTGCTTGAAAAAAATGGCTTCCAAGGGGCGGGGAATTTTTCATATATGGCTATAGTAAAATCTTGTTAACACTCTAGAGGCCACATTTACTGTCCGATCTTCATGAAACTTGGTCAGAAGATTCATCTAGATAATATCTTGGATGAGTTCAAAAATGATGCCGGTTGGTTGAAAAACATGGCTGCCAGGGGGCGGGGCATTTTTCCTTATATGGCTATAGTAAAACCATGTTAACACTCTAGAGGCCACATTTATTTTCCGAGCTTAGTGAAACTTGGTCAGAAGATTTGTCCCAATCATATCTTGTTATCTCAGGTGAGCGACTTTGGGCCTTTCAGGCCCTCTTGTAATATGATTTATATCACATTTTTGTCTTGTTTTATTGAGAGAGATGGATGGATGAGGAAAAAAAGCAAAATTGAAACATATCTCAGCTGTTTCTGCAAATGTTTGGTTTATTGATCAAATGCTCTCTGGCTAGTCAATATTTTGATGTTTTTTTGACAGTTTGATTTTTGTGTTGAATACTCATTTTAAACTTTAAAAGTTATTTCCTGTAATTATAGGTGGTGTTTATCTTTATTATGTTTTTCAGTCAAAATGAATACTATCTACGCAAATGAAACTTTTCCTCACATCAAATATAAAAGGGCTCTAATGTTATTTTAACATTATATAATGATGTATGTCTTTATGATATAAATGTACATTGCCTTACTATTGATTTATTTAAAAAAAGACATACCTTTGAAGGACAAAAGGTTTTGATAATACAATATGACTTTTCAGTTGATTTTGCCTAAGTATTGTCCTTCAAGGCCTGTTTTTACATTTTTCAAATATTATTTTGTTATACATTGGCATTCATATTATATGAATTGCTTATCTGATAATACTTTTAAAATTATGCATCGAATCTAACAATATTTAAGTGTTGAGCTGAACCACCTAACCGCAATAATTAATTAAGTTTTCTTAAAAATACAACGAATTCGATATTGTATTGACATTGTCCATCAATAAATTAAATAGATCTACTTATATGTTATTGTTTCATTTGTATTACAAATTATTTATCATTGATTTTGAATACCATATGACTGTTTCTGTTTCAACTGTTCTTGTTGCATTCAATTATTGTACATGTAAAGTCATGTTCTTCATGCATTTAAATTGTCTTTTGAGGTTTTAACATTCTTGTGTATTGTTTATTTGAATGTTTTTAACATGTTTCATCTAAAATTTTGTTACAGTTTTTGTTTTGAATTTCAGACATTTAATGAACTTGTTGATTCTTCTGCTAAAAATAAATGTTATACAATAAAAATAAATATGGCTTGAAACTTAACCGTTCATGCATAATTCCTTCAGTCCTCCAGTTTTCCCATTCGTCTGTTGTTTTTGTATGCCTACCACTGAGATCTTAAGGAACATTATTATGAGCCTTGCTATTAGAAAAATGGGTTTAACACTTTCAGTGCTGTAACCAAATTTTGAAGGCCTTTGCAAACAGTTTGGATCCAGATGAGACGCCACAGAACGTGGCGTCTCATCTGGATTTAAACTGTTTGCTATTCTTATAGTATTCTTTGAAAAAAATCTAAGAAAATGCTAATTTTAGAAATTCAGCAGACGACATTTTAGCAGACGACAAATTTCCCAGCATGCAAAGGGTTAATGCATGTGCGTAATTTCACTGGCAATAACTTGTTACTCAAAAGGATTATCACTCTAAAGAGCTAATACCAATTAAATTCATCAAAGAAATTACCGAAAAAATAATTATGATTGCCCATTGCGTTCGTCTAAACTCTTTAATTGCTACAAATTGAAATATTGTTTTTCACAAGTCTCATGCGGCAGCCATTTGTAAACATTTATCTATAGCTAAATGTATGGATGAATTTCATTAGTTGACTGTATCTTCTTCAGCCAATCAAATAGCGCAGTTTATTACTTACAGTCAATGAAGCGTGCACTTTAGCTGACGAAGTTTAGATCGTCTGTACACATGCCTGGGGGGCTAAACACACAAATCGACAGCTGTTTATGGCTTAATTAGGGACATATGACAGGAAATACACAAGTGGATTGAAACTGTAAGGGGCTCATTTTTATTAAAAATCGTGTCTAGCCAGCCAGCTGGGGGTGCTTTAGCCCCCTAGCCCCCCACCTCAATACGCCTCTGTAATGTGTTGTCCCAGAATATCTTGTGCAGTTGTACACTTTCCGCCTACACTGGATTTTGCCATGAATGGACTATACAGTAATTGCGGAAATTGATGTCTGTGATCTTTGCGGACACTTCAGGCACATGCATTTAGACCCATCCTATTAAAAGGAAACTGTCTCCACTTGGGCCATACCAATTAAGTATGCATGTATATAAATTATATTAGATTATCGAGTGGAGTTGATTATTTAAACTATAATTATTGTTAATTTATTGAACGGGTCGGATTCTGATGCATAGTTAGATGCGTAGTCCTACATGCCACCCTGGATTCAGTTAAGTTTGCATCAGGTTTTGATACAAAGTTACATAGCGTCGCTGTCGTTCTCAAACCTCGTAGCTCCAAAATTTTCAAAATATTTGTTTCGTCTTTTCCGAATATATTAAGTCTGGCGCGTGTTTTGTGCTATATCTCGTAGCTCTATGTCAATCAGAGCCCTTGAAAAAGCCACGTGACGAAATGTTGTAGAATGATTGTTGGCTTTTTCCCCGGCGAAAAGTCGTAGCGACGCCATTTCACCTATAGGTACGTCGTTTCGTTTGGACAAATTTGACAAAAACGTTTATATATATTTTTTTTATTTGCAACTACGAGGTTTCCTATCAGGACGAATTGTAGTACCTCATAAAAATGACAAAACTGTGGTGACAAAATATCGTAGCTACCATGTCTGACTGTCAGTATGACTTATCAGTATAACTTACGCGTCCACGGCTTATACCGTATTTTGCAGCTTCACTTGTTTGGTATTTTTACAGAATTTCTATTTCTAAAACATCGTTATAAAAAATGAGACGGGGTTTTCTCTCTCCTGAAAAGTTGGCATTGTGTAGCTACGAGGTTTGAGAACGACAGCGACGATAGGTAGTCTCACATGCAACCCTGAGTTTAGTTAAGTTAACAAAAGAAAGTTTATATCACATTCTGATACAAAGATAGTTTACATCAGATTCTGATACATGTACATAGTTTCATAGAAATTTTCACATGCTGCCCTTTATTATGCCTCCCATAGGCGGAGGAATATTGTTTTGGCGTTGTCTGTCCATCCGTCCGTCCAGCCGGCCGGCACTTTTGTGTCGAGAGCCATATTTTGGAATTGCTTTGGCGGATTTCATTGAAACTTGGTACGAGTATATATATGGATAAGAGGATGATGCGCGCCAAATGGCATTGTACACCATCGGATAATAACTGAGTTATGGCCCTTTGTATCTTTAAAAAAGCTGTTTTTTGTGTGTCCGAAGCCATATCTTGGAAGTGCTTTGACTGATTTTATTGAAACTTGGTATGAGTATATATATGGATAAGAGGAAGATGCACATTGGCCTTGTCCATCCGACCATAATACTTTTGTGTCCAGAAGTATGGCGGGGGATATCAATTCAACGAATTTGCTTGTTTATTAAAGTTTCAGGATACTTAGGTAAATTGGTAATGTAATGATTTAATTCTTTTGTGACTTTGGGCAACTGCCAGAGAGGTTCAGGGTTGATACAGTTCTGATAGGTCCCATTTAATGAATTATATTCCACAATATGAAATATTTAACCCTTTGGAGGGACAGTTACACAGTTTTTGGCTGAATAAATACTTATCACATGCTTTACCTTATATTTCCCATGCCATACATCCATTTTGTATAGTAGTGTTTCAGATAACATTTTGAGTTACTTGTAGAGCCTGTACTTGGTGGCAAAGCTGATGGAACTGCTTGTCAATACCTGCTTAGTCTGGCCATCGCTGAGGTCGCCATTGCAAATCTTATTCAGACATCAGTGGTACTGGTACAAAAATTAGATAGGGTTGAGCCCAAGTACTTGGAGCTGGTCACTTCTTCTAGCTTTTCGCCGATCAATGTGATTTTGCGCTGCTGTTTGTAGTGCTATTCACCTTGATCTTCGACTTTTCCGTGCGTACCTTCATCCGGTATGCTCTTTCATCGAGTCTGTTGGTGAAATCATGAAGTTCACTGCTGGTGCCAGCCATGAGGTCAATGTCATAAGCGAATCACAAGTTGGCGATGGGTTTTCAACTGATGGGGATAGCGGTGTGGCGGTCATGTAGAGTCTACTGAAATATTTCTCAAGGCAAAGGTTGAACAGGACGGGGAAAAGCAGACAACACTGATGGACACCCACAGCTATTCTGAAGAAGCCCCCTTTCTGTCCTTTGACAAGTACAGCGCTACTTTGCGTTTCCGTAGAGTTCGTGAATGAACCAGTCCTTTGTAAATATCGAATTCTCTCATAACATGCAATAGGCCATCATGCCACACGCGGTCGAAAGCTTTCCCCAAGTCAATGAAGATGTGGAAGGACCTGCGTTGATGTTGCAGGTATTTCTCAATGATGACTCTGCAGCTGAAGATATGTTCCACTGTGCGCCACCCAGCTCTGCATCCAGCCTGCTCTTCTCACAGCAGTTCATCGGCCGT
The DNA here is from genome assembly GCF_020536995.1 of Dreissena polymorpha. NCBI lineage: Eukaryota > Metazoa > Mollusca > Bivalvia > Myida > Dreissenidae > Dreissena > Dreissena polymorpha. The sequence continues at coordinate 53,247,754 of NC_068361.1, read as the reverse complement.
ACGTTTCAATGGATTTAGGATGGCATGCCTTGCTGGGATGACATATGATTCTGACGGTACGGTAATTCTCTCACAACTTGAGGTTGCCCTGTTTTGGTAGGGGTATGACCAATGACTGGGTTCACTCCTTGGGCCACCTCTTCTCCTCCTAGATCTTTTGGCATATATAGTGCCGTCATCAGCGTTAATTATTATTTTCTGATACACTGATGACAATATTTCAACTTACCATTTATACAATTCAGGATAAAATGATACATAAACTTGTTAACTGTTTTTGTAAAAAAATATGTTACTAATTTGTTCAACAATCAATTCACTTGCCAGGAATAAATATAATTACAAATAGAAATAACAGTGTTGCAGCATAAATATAAGCTGTTATTAAATTACATAAAAATTATACACACGGGTGAGGGTTAGAATAAAATAACAACAAATCTGTTGAATGGTTATTTCATTTGTGTCCCGCCTGATATATTATAAAACGATAGAACAGTTACCCGTTTCTCTGTTTATTGCATCTTTACAGCCCCCAATTTTAAAGACATAATTATTTTAAAAATATAATCGCCACGACTCTTATAAAGGTAATAAATAAGTTGTATGACATATGAGAACATGAACTTTACATTTGGAAAATACGTTTTGTTTTTGTCTTTGTTGCTTTTTGTGTCTGAATGTGTGTGTGTGGGGGGGGGGGGGGGGGAATTTGAGAATTATGCGATATATTTTAATTAAATATTGATTTGAAAATGATTACTTGTTGAAATTATTGGTCTATGTATTAGCCGAGTCATGCGAAAATCGATCGAGGGGACAAACTCCGTGTCCTGAATGAAGCGGAACACAATGATTATAAATCATTATTTTATAATTTGTGGTCGTTTAAAGAGAAATATCAGTGAATGAAAACTGATAATTAACTGTTTCAGACAGTGAAAAGTAACAGTGAAAATTATTGATAATGTTCACTGTTGTCCTGTGAAAAGACGTCATTTTTTACGAAATTACGTCATTATTCGAAAAAAATTCCAGCTAAACTATTGTTTAATGTTAATAAACGGTGAAAAAAAAATATGTTGGATTCGATGGAATATCGATTTTTTTTCACTCTTGATCATATATGATTTTCTATAATCACCCGTCAATTAAAATCGATATGCCGCCGAATCCAACAAATATCCTCTACATAATAGACAATCCCAGAAATCGATACCTCCCGGATTACCCGCCCCTGAATACTCTCGCGCGCCTCCAAAACGGTACTGAAGAAATAAACATGGACTTAAATTCAAATCTTCGAGATATAGGAATATATTTTATTTAACTTAAAATTCAAATACAGAACACGTCTCATCTTTACTTAAAGATAATATGTGTACTTAAACTAAAAGGTATTCAACAACAGAAATCACAGAGAATGTCATTTACAAAACATGTTAATTCAAAATGTTTGAAAACAATTCTTTAAACAAACCATTAAATCAGTGAAATGTTATGGCAGATTCTAAACTCAAACTCAAAGTTTATGGCAGCGTTTCTGTCGTTGAGAATACCTTATTAATTAACGTATCCATTACCAAGACTGTTGCATCCCAAAAAATCTCTGTTTCCTTGTGGACAGATATCCACAAAGCCCCTTACGGAAATTGAAACAGAATTGGTACTAAAATTGGTACATTTCTTATCAAGTCTTCTTAACGAAATCTGATATCTTCTGTGTACACAAAAATTAAATATGAATCGATGTAACAATATTAACTTAAAACATAATTAATGCAATAACTAAAACTAACATCGCCAGAAACTTTAAGAATGTTATGAATTTAAGACATTTCCGTAAGTTTTCCCTAAGAAGCTTTGTGAATACGGGCCCTGGTAACGCTTATTTGCTAACACAATTAAATGGATATGTGTCAATATGTGTTACACCTTTATATAAGTAATATTAATGAAAGAATATACGCAAACAGCATAGCTTTCTTTGCTTCGACTTCGTATCTCTAACACGTCTAAATGTATATCGCAAAGAAAAGAGTAATGAGCGCCGATGCTATGACGGTCGACAGCAACAGGCGTCGTGATGTCCCAACGGAAATAGGTCCGCCAGCATCTCCAGTATGACCTTTGCCCTCTTGCCACAGCTCCCAGTCGCATGAATCCAGCTGGGCGAAAAGGTAGATCATCTTCGCACGGTACTCACTGTTGCTCTGGACTCGCAACGCTGAAAATTGGAATAGTTCGTACACATCGCCTTGGAAACACGGATGCTTTTGGAGCTCTTTTACGTAGGCGAGACACTCATGTCGGCACACAAAGGGGCTGCATTTCGCGGCTATCATCGCGTGTATCTGCGCCGTTTCAGGGTCGCTGTGAAATAAACGTTATTTCACAGTGAGAAATAGATTGAACATTTATATAGTATATCCGAAAGCAAACAAAAAGTGGTCAACAAGTTATTATTAGTAAAGAAACGTGATTTCACTTCGTGTAATGAAATGATGAATAATGTAGTATAAAAGAAGGAAGTATAAAAATTGTTGATGAAGTTTTAATCAGTATATTAGTAATGTATGTTGTAATATTCCCGAAGTATGTATTTATTTGCGTTCATGTTTTTCAAAATTTGCATTCAAAAGATCCAAAGATACTATTAACAAGTTTTTCTTACACATTTGTATACATGTATTTTTGTTTTCGTAGTTGGCTTTTTCGCCGTTTTTTACAGTTTGTCATTAATATCACGATATAACGTAAGCTAGTTTAATAACTAAACAAGCACAGCACAAATAATGATACAATATAGAGCTTCCAACGGTATAGAAATACATATCTTACGCTGGATTATTTATCTGAGTGAAGTTGCAGCCTTTCCTCACTGGACCCATGGACCAATCGCAGGCATCGAGGCTCTTCCACGACGGAGCAACTAAAACGTAGTAAACATACCATCGTTAACGTATGCATCGTAAAACAAAGATGTCGCCAATGACGTGCTAATCGATCACATTAAAAGGTCGCCGTGACCTAATGGATATGGTGTCCGCCTAACCATCGAGAGGTGACGGGTTCGACCCCGATTACGGAAACGTTGTTTAGATCTCTCCAAAGACGCCAAGTAAAGGTTTTTCCCCAGAAAATAGTTTAAACAAGACTATTGTCAAGCAATATGGTCCCCTACCGGTGAAACTCCACCATTGTCAGATTTTTTAAAATGTATTTGTTACCATAGCAACCAGAATTTTCGACGTAGGAACAAAATGAAATGGCGTGCATAATCTCCATATTGCCATCTAACCATGTTTCAAGTTTCATGAAAAAATATGAAGAACTTTAAAAGTCGTCGCAGGATCCAGAAAAGTGTGACGGACAGACTGACTGACTGACTGACTGACTGACACACAGAGCGCAAACCATAAGTCCCCTCCGGTTTCACCGGTAGGGGAAAATAAGCCAGAGGCGTTCGATGCAATCGAGCTAAAATTGATATGCTTTAACTTTAACATACGTACAATTGAATATTGGTTGTCAACATGTGTCTTGTTTCTGATGGGATATAGCAATGAGTTATTGACATAAATGAAACTATCCTTGGTTTGATCTTAACCATGTAATGGTTTATGTATACATGTATATGTTAACTTGATATACAATTCTAATTTTTTCGACGGGATAAGGCGTGTGGTTAACTACATTTATTGGGAAATACCACATTTTATCGACATGTTTGTATCGACATTCATGAGACTATTCCAGTTCGTGTCGATATTTTGGGAACTATTCTAAATCGTGTATACACGTTTAGGGTGATCCTAGTTCACATGTACATTTAGTTGCTATCGATTTTTTGGGGAAGACCCTACTTCGTACCAACATATATGGGGCGATTTGAATTCAAAGTTGAATTGAGTTCGATCCAAGTTAGTTCCACATTTATGGGAAGATCCAAGTTAATACCGACATTTATGGGACCATCCAGGTTAGTTTCGAAATTTATGGGACGATCCAAGTTAGTTTCGACATTTATGGGCCGATCCAAGTTAGTTTCGACATTTATGGGACGATGCAAGCTAGTTCCGAAATTCATGGGACGATGCAAATTAGTTTCGACATTTATTAGACGATCCCAATTAGTTTCGATATGCATGGGATGATCCTTGTTCTTATAAACATTTATGGGTTTTTACTATTGCATATTGGAAATTGTGTGAAAGTGCTTGTTCTTATCTACACTAACGGAATGTAAACAGTTTTCAAAGTCATGTAGTCGGTGAATCCAGTTTGAGTTTGTTTACTGGTATGATTCAAGCTCTAATATGATCCGATCCCAACTAAATATTACACATGTGTGACGATCAAAGCCTTGATTCCAATTGCACATTGCAAATGTGTCACGATCTTAGTCTTTTTTCAAATTGTACTATGCAAATGTGTGATTATCTTACGTTTTTATTCCGACTTTGTAAATTACCATTTTGTGATAATCTAACCACGGATTTCCATGGTACATTTCATATGTGTGTTGATGTGAGTTCTTATTCCAATCGTACCTTTCCAATGTAGGATCATGTAAGTTATGATTCCAATTTTACATTGCATTGTGATTTCTATGTTCTGATTACCATTCCTGGCAACCAATTTGTGATCATCTAAGTTTTGATTATCGTAGAAAATATCAAAGTTTGATAATCAAAGTTCTTATGTCCATGGTACATAACTGGTAGTTAGAAATTTGAATAAAAAAATAATGTATTATAGTTTTAACGCGTACCTGTTTTTTTCATGTTTTCTTTCGGGTAGAAGGTCAGGAAAGCAAAGCACATTTCTTCCTGCGTCGCCTCTCCTTGAAACGTGGTAAGGTTACGTTGTCGGGAATCGTACACGCAGGTGGTTTTTAACTCGTCGCCGGGACGAACTACGACTGGCTCCGCGAAACTGTTGATACCAAGATAGTGTATGTAACATATATTGTTCTTCACACAACTAGGTATTTCTCTTTCTATAAAACCGGTTAACGTCCTTAAATGCAATAATAACATTTTTTGATACAGTTTCTGTTCATCTCGGACCGAAGACAAACTTAGCAATTCGGTCCGATCCGAACTTAATTCGTTCTTCAAATACGATTAAATGAAGTGTTTGAAATATCGGCACAACTGTATTTGTTTAAACTTTAAAGTATCTGAAAGCATTACCTGGGGCATTAGTATCGGTAGATTTATTATAAACATGCCATATTCCTTGGTATTCCCGTTAAATTATTCCTGTGAATTATTTAAATCTACTCGAACATATTACATTTGCAATAGATCCTGATCGAACATGAGCAATAGATCCTGATCGAACATGAGCAAAGGATATTGGATGGACTCGGGGATTAGAAAAGTGCATGGTAAAACAAGGCCAGTCAACTTTTCCCATATTTCCACCTGAAAGTCTTAGGAGAGTTATAGTCGTAGACATCGTCCTTTGCCAAATATTGGACCCTGCTTCCGTTTCTGATCAACTCTGTTATCTGCGCCTTGCCTGAAAGAATTCACATTGGACCGACTTTGACATTATAGTTATGTTGTAAATAATAACTTACGTCCACAAAAAAGTAGAACGGAGTAGTAGTTACTGTAGTGGATTCCATAAGTGAAAAGAAACCGTTCAAAAGTCCAAGGTCAAGACACATTAACACATTAATCACAACAAAAATCACAGCGCTTTTTGTACGACACACAATAGATCTGACTAAATGTCAATGTAGTGAATTTACAATTGGATTTTATACCGCTTCTTATGAATTTAAAACTGTACACGACCATTAAATAACTATTAACCTGACAATAACATTTAAATGATATTATGGTAACATTATGGATCACAGTGTCCACCATCTTATTAGTAATTTAAAAAACCAAGAGTTCATTGTCTGCACCATTAATTCAATAAGTATATCCATTATAATACAATTTAGGTCATTCTTAGGAAAGCACCAAGTGAACCAGAAGCAGTTCTTATGATAAATATACCTATAAGATGCATGTGGTTGTTAGCTGAAGCCACATGTATGTCGCCAGTCATTAGCTGTCTGCTACACGTTGCTGGCAATGTGCCAACCTCAACGTGACCATCGGTAAAGGGCGGGATTAGAAAATATCCCTGACCAATCGTCAGCACGCCGGCGTTGTGGGGGCGGAGATTTTCGGTCATGTAAAATATGTAGCCTGAACTGTCGTTGTATGTGGGCATTAACATTGGATTATTCCAGTGAAGCTGCAAGAAAAAATATCTGACAGATAAAATATCAGTTGATTTGTTGTCCATGCATATGATATATTTCATGCATACGGTAAGAGACGTCTCAGAATGTTTCATATCATGCACAAACCTCTATGTGTAAACCGTCATAATCGACATGTATCGTCTATTATTTAAGAAGGGCAAATATGCATTTAAATCAAAAGGCTAATATGTAATGTCGGCTTTCAATGAAGATGTTAACCTCGATGATAGCGTATTTTAACCCATCGCGCGCTGCCCCGACCAAAAAACCCATGTTTTCGTTGAAACACTGCCCTGTTCCGCCTGCACCCCACAGAGAAATTATTTCCGAGCACTGGGCCTTCATTTTGCCACATTCCGCCGGTTTGTCTAGCAGCCCTGGGGCGGTTCCTGTGAGAAATCAAAGAACGTGTCTATACTGAACAAGCATTCCGCATTTACACGTATATATATTGAGGCGAGGTTTATGTCGATCAGAAACACTGACCCAACATAAAATGCAATTCTGAATTGTACATGACTTGTCTGATCTGCATTACTCGGAATGGTTTACGAAACTGAAACCAAAGTATTGCTTTCAAAATACGACATAAGAGTTTCAAATAAATTTTAAAATCCGAACTTTTTTTAATTTATTACAACCATTAAACAGCTCTTTTAGATCTACACGTTCACTATGTATTTTCTCTTCATACATTATTTTATTGTAAGTAAATAAACATCGAAGCATTATGTCGAATATGCAAGATTTAACACGTACCTACACCAGGACAACCGTAAACGACCACGTGATGAATGACGTCAATATTGTCGATGATTGGTTTACTTGCGATCATGTGATACGTCTTGTCAACGGGAAGTTGAATGTTCATACACATGTACGTGGTCTCCTTGTCAGGAACGGCTGTCTCCGGGAACCTGTATTCGAACTTCACCGTGTCTGTGGAAACATACATATCGGTATAGTTGATACTGTAATTGTTATGACGTCATTTTATTGGTGCTAATCTGACGTCAAAATATTCGTAAACAAGGGACAAAATTGTCACAAAACCAGGTTTTCATTGTGAAAAAAAAATGTGATAAAGGGAGAAAACTCAAACTGAACTTTTGAAATGAACAAACAAAATTAACCCCCTTTGTAAGTTTGTTTTAAAAAAAATCTAATTTTAGTCGTGGCGACCTTGACATTGGAGATATTGACGTGATTCTTTCGTGCGACACACCGTCCCATGATGGTGAACAAATGTGCCAAATGATTTTAAAATCTCACAATGAATGACATAGTTATGGCCAGAACAAGCTCATTTATGGCCATTTTTGACCTTTGAACTCAAAGTGTGACCTTGACCTTGGAGATATCGACGTAATTATTTCGCGCGACACACCGTCCAATGATGGTGAACAAATGTGCCAAATGATTTTAAAATCTGACAATGAACGACATAGTTATGGCCCGGACAAGCTTGTTCCGCCAGCCCGCCAGCCAGCCAGCCAGCCAGCAAGCCAGCCAGCCCGCCCGCATTCGCCAATCTAATAACCAGTTTTTTCCTTCGGAAAACCTGGTTAAAAAAGCGTAAAAACACTATGTTTCATTCAAGTTTATTTGTCAAGAAAATTATGAAAATATTACAGATATAAATTTTTTAAAGCTTATACCGGCATTATGGATGGCGGGGCACACAAATTCTCCTGTGTTTTGGCAATTCACAAAGGCATTATTTCCGACGCATTGACTGCTTCCAATCGGTTCACACACTCCTATTAAAAAAAAGTTTAATGCTATTAAAATTTGCAATATCTTACATGAAATGCTGAATATACATGTATCCACAAATTTTCATGCGGCACATTGTACAAAATTAATACCAATAATATTAATAAAATGACTTCATTTACCAGCATTTGAAAAAATCAAGCTGTGATTGCCACTAAATGCATTGGTGCTGGTCGGTTCTGCTTGACATTTCAAAAACGAATGCATTACCATAAATAAAGAAAGTCACGCGTTAACTGGTTTATACTGTACCTGGATGTGTAATCCCAGTTGTAACCTGAGGGGCCGACCCCTTCGTCCAGACGCAGTTAGGGTCTCCCAATTCTTCTCCGTTCGTCCGTCCGTCTCCGTCGGAGTCCTTCCGGCAGAATGCGGCGTCCCATACCTGAAGGTAAAGAATTGTAAATCGACAGTGGTTTTGATTTTCAAACTGCCCCAGAAGCGAATTATAGGTACTGAAGCAAAAGAAGCATACGTAGAGTCTGCTCAAGTAGACCGATGCATAATAGAAGTTGTAAATATAAAAGTAGTGATGTTAACTGTAGTAGTAGGTGTAAAAGAAGTAAAATAAAAAGTATTGATTTTAACTGATGTAGTAGATGTATTAGTAGTTGAATTGAGGAAGTGATGTTAATAGTAGTAGTAGGTGTAACAGTAGTTGATTAAAAGCAGTGATGTTAACAGACGTAATAAGCGCAATAGTAGTGCAGTAGAAGCAGTGTTGTTAACAGCAGTTGTAGAAGGTGAAATATTAGTACAATGGGAGAAGTTGTGTTTTTATAGTATTAGTAGGTGTAATAGTAGTATAATAGCCGTAGTGATGTTTAAAGTAGTTGAAGGTGTACTAATGATAAAATAGAAGAAGTAATGTTTACAGTGGTAGTAGGTGAATAGTTGCAAAATATAAGTAGGGATGTTTACAGTAGTAGTATATGTGTAATAGCACTACAAAAGAAGTAGTGGTGTCTACAGTAGTAGTAGGTGTAATAGTAGTACACAATAGAAGTAGCGGTGTTTACAGTAGTAGTAGGTGTAATAGTAGTACAATAGAAGTAGCGTTGTTTACAGTAAGTAGTTGGTGTAATAGTAGTACAATAGAAGTAGCGGTGTTTACAGTAATAGTTGGTGTAATAGTAATACAATAGAAGTAGCGGTGTTTACAGAAGTACTTGGTGTAATAGTAGTACAATGGAAGAAGTGGTGTTTACAGTATAAGAATGTGTAATAGTAGTATAATAAACGTAGTGATGTTACAAGTAGTAGTAGTTGTACTAGCAGTACAACAGAAGGAGTGATGTTAAGAGAAGGCATTAGTGTAATAGTAATGCGATAGAAGTATTGCTGTTAACAGTAGTAGTAGCTGTAATACAATGTAGTAGTACACAAGAAGAAGTGATTTTAACAGCAGAAGTATGCATAACAGTTGAACAATAGAAGTAGTGGTGTTAATATTTAAAAAAGGTGTAATAGTAGTTCAATAGAAGTAGTGGTGTTAACAGTAGAAATATGTGCAATATTAGTACAATAGAAGTAGTAATGTTAACAATGGTAGTAGGTGTAGTCTAAGTACATTAGAAGAATTGATTTTAACAGTAGTATTAGATGTTGTAGTATTTCAGTACTATTAGGTGTTGTAGTATTTCAAAAGAGAAAGTGTCGTTAACAGTAGTAGTATGCCTAATATTAGTACAATAGAAGAAGTGATTATAACATTACTATTAGGTGTTATCGTAGTTAAAAAGAGGAAGTGATGTTACCAGCAGTAGGTGTAATAATAGTAAAATAGAAGTAAAAATCTTTACAGTGCATTAGGAGTGGTTTGTATTGTGCTCTCGTTTTGAACGGTTGATGTGTTTGTTATGACTGAGATAGTAGTTTTAGTGTTGTTGTTGGTTATGATGTTGGTAGTGGTACTGATGATGGAGGTGGCGTTGTATGTAATAGTAGTACCTTTTTGTTAACTTCGAAGTCCTTTCCAAACGGATTTCTGGTGCCCGCACCCCCGGGATTTTCATGACCGACCCCGTCCCATTTCTTACTGCTGTCACAAGGGTTGGCAACGTTGTACCCGTTTGGAATGTTGTCTCTGTAGTTAGGGTAGGCGTGGGCAGTTGTCACACATAACGCTAAAACTGCTAACCTGAAAAGACCGGTAAATAAAAGTTGTCGTAAAACTGGGTTTACTTAAGTCTTCTGATCGAAATCCGCGCGTGTTCAAATATATGAAATACGGGTATGTTTGTTTTTTTTTCGCATTGATAAGTATAGTACTAAAATATTATTGGATCAATTATAAATTCGCAAACCGCCGATGCTATTGCCAGTAAATAAGGAGACGCTAATTCAAATATATTCCATTGTAAATGCTTCAATGATTTTCTCAATAGAGCATGTCAACGATAAACAATTAGACCCAACTTTATTTCGACCAGGCAATTGGATACGTTATACCATTTGTATACATGAACACGAACGTAAATATTTAAGGAACGTGTGTACATAATTTCCTACTTTGAAAAAACTATTGAGAGTGCACGCTGCAAAAGAAACGTTTTTTTGGAAATACTTTAAATGATGCATGTGTGAATAAAACACGTTTAAATAAAGCATTCTCTATTACCTTCATTCTAACTTGTGCCGTAGGTGATCTATCTAGAGCGCTGGTACATGGCCACTTCAGCATTATGAATATGATGAGTTTTTTTAAGGTTGTTTAAAGAGACTTTTCAACGATTATACTAAGTTATCCATGTCGATTTTATAACAATATTTACTTTCGTTTTTGAATCTGTGACCAATTTAATTGAAAATTAAAATGTTGAAACACTATGAATATGTACCTTTATGGTTTATTGAAAACTATTCGTATTGGTTCAACGTTAAATCAACCTAAATATACTGTGTACGTGTATGCTGCAAATGCAAATGAGAACAAGTACAAATATGACAGAGTCGATGTAGGTTTTTTCTCCAAATTCGAGCCAAGTTTATCGTGTTTATAAAAGGTATATAGCGAATTAATAAACGTAGTAGTAATCCCACATAGTTAATAATACCGTATTTATAGTAATAAACGCGCCGACGCAATGCAACTCACGAGTTTACGCGTTCATTTGACCTCCTCCCTGTATAATATGTGCCGACCAATAAATGCGCTTATTTTAGGAAAAAATAAGTGAGCAATCGTAAATATCCGGTATAAATAATACATGGCATTTATGTCTTGTTCTTTTTTCCAGGATATAACACCATAGAATCTCGCAGGATTCCAGAATATAGCACCTTAGTATCTCGCAGGATAAAAGGGCCGTTGTCGACATCACAGCGGATAATGGGTAGGTGTGATCAATTATGTTTTTGCCAAGTTACTTTTATATTAAATAATAGGTATGTTCGATCAAGTGAAACGTCGTTTATTAGCCGCTTACGTGCTGGAGATTGGCAGCCGTAAAATGGTGGCGGTGCTATTTTTATTTCTACTGATTTATTTATCATAAGTTAGGGTGCGCGTTTAAGTCAATGAGCGTTTCTGAGTATTTGAGTCTATGACCAATGTTAACACGTTAAGGAAACTGTTTACAAAGGCAAGACAGAAAATGTCGTCTAAAATTTAGTTTTCAACTATCTTAAAACCTTTGTTTTTATTTAATTATTAACCAATAACACCGGATACTGGTACATAAACATCCACCATTCGCGAGTCCTTTTATTACATACGACATACTTGTCAAGCGTGTGTTACTTTATTATTGGGCCTGTGTGCATCGCGTCGCCTGTGTTTATTTCGATCAATTGCGGTGGATGATATGTCTTAAAGAAAATACATACTTCACAACTGGACACGAATGAAAATGTCATTTTTGTATGCATAAACTATTATAAATTCCAACGTGAACTATATAGCTAGAAAACTGATATACAATTAAATATATAATATTTCTTTTAATGGCTTTAAAATGTCGTTATTTGTGTAAGTACTGTAACCCTACTTAAAATAGTACTTTATAGGTACGATAATGTTATTTATATTAAGCACATTTGTATAATAATTTGGAGCAATCAATATGCCAGAAGGGTAAAGGCTGAGCAAAGCACTTGAATCTACCTACAGTTACAATTTATCCGTATGTAACCAATAGCGCAGCTTCTTTCGGACCAACAAAGAAGCCAGTTTAGATCTCCAAGAGTTTCAAGAATACATCGGCATTTCGTATCGGTTTTTATTATTCATTTATTCCGTTTTTGAGCATTGTTTAATCATAATTTAGCTTATCGGCAAAATGTGATGTTTAACAGTAAAAACATGTATTTGTAAGCATGTTAAACCGCATTTCTTTGTTCGATCTGTTTTAGCACTAGCAGCACGCATGCTTAACCTACTTTGATGCAGATAAACACAGATAAACTAACTGAGCGTTGTTGGTCTATGTGTATTTGTTTCATTTCAAATTGCCAAGGGATTCTTCGTTATGATGTTTAATACTCTTATTTTGGGTCACTCTTTTACTAAACGCCTAGCGAGATGGTGCGTACAAAACAGTTTGTTCTAATATGAATTTTTATTCACAGCACATACAAGTTTACTGGCATGGCTTCGAAGGGGCTACGATTATGAACCCAGAAAAAACCCAAGTCTGTCTGGACAGTTGCTTACCTTGCCAGTGAATTAAACATCAATATTGTTTTCCTTGATATAGGCAGTAATGACCTTTGCAGTATGAGGGTTGCTCCAGCAGCATTAGCATATTAAACTATATTTTTGAATTTGCATCCTGATTTATACAGCAGGGCTGCAATCGTGTCATTATTAGTGAAATACTTCACAGGAAACACAGAACATCATATAATGCCAGGGTTGATGAAACCAACCAACGTTTGCAGTGTTTTTGTGCAAACCAAGAATATGTACATTTCTGGAAGCATACTTGCAATAACTTTAACAAACGCTTTCAGCAGGAGTTTGTTTCACCAGATGGCGTGCGTATTGATTCAATGCTTGGCATGCGAACATATTATCGTTTTGTTAGAGGCGCAGTTCCTTTTTGCAGCTCATCGTCTGTGACTGTGAGTCTTTCAGTACAGTATTCAACCATATAAAATGTGCACTATTTGCTTGCCAAGATATTCATTCTTGAGTATACCCGTTTCTTATTTGAGTATCTGATTTAACACTTTGTGATATAATTGCTGCTTTGTGCTATACTTGCTGTTTTATGAAACCAATACACATTGGTTCTTGTGTAAAACTGTGTCCTATATTACACCTGCCATTTTTCAGTATCCTGATTGATACTTGTGTCCTAATTCACACGTAACTTGTTTCAGTATCCTGTTTGATACTTGTGTATACTCTAGTCTTAATTGACACGTAACCTTTTTCAGTATCCTGATTGATACTTGTGTCCTATTTGACACGAGACTTATTTCAGTATCCTGATTGATACTTGTGTATACTAGTGTTCTAATTGACACGTAACTTATTTCATTATCCTGATTGATACTTATGCATACTTGTGCCTTATTTGACACTTAACTTACCTCAGTATCCTGATTGATACTTGCATATACTTGTGTCCTGTTTGACACTTAATCTATTTCAGTATCCTGATTGATACTTGTGTCCAATATGAGACTATTTCGCCACATATCCTGTTTTAATACTGTTAGCAGACAGTATACATGCTCATACACTAAACACTTAATTGTCTGCATGACTGATTGAAGATGTTTGATGATTAAACGTGTCATGTAATCGGCATATAAACAAATGATATTTGTAATCGAGTGCAGTGCATGCATCCTGTCTGTTCATTTGCATCTGTTTCAAGTTTGTATGCCTAAAGCAACGCCATACACTGCCAAGTCCGGAAGAGGACAGCTACTTCACCGCCAGAGGCGCCCCAATCCAGGATTGCGAAGCTGATGGCAGATGCACTCAGCAAAGATGAGGAAGTTTTAAAAGAAATTGGCGAACTCATCCTCCAGAAGCGTGATGGGGAATCAAACCAGGCGACTGCAGTGGATCAGGGGAATGACAGTGAACAGGCGTCCGAACAATCAACAGAAGAGGATGTGACATCGGTGACCTCAGACAACAATTTGGGTCTTTTCTCTACTGTACACCCCCAATTGATGTGAAAATGCGTAAAGCAATTTTAATCAAAGAATATATAGATTTAAGTAGGTTAATCTTTGATCACCAAACCACTGAGACCACAGTCATAAAAAGCAGTGAAACCCAGACAACAAATTCAGTTAAAAAATCAGCCCCTAAGTCCATAACAAACATTATCACATGGTGCCGTGCTTTTCAACGTTTTGCGGATGTTTACGTTTCCAAGTATCCTGAGAAGGCATCAGGCCTGTTCCAAGATATGTCCATCATTGAAGACCTCGCCCAAAACTCGCCGAACTGGGTCACATATGACATCTAATTCATGCAGCTGAAGGCACAGCAGCCACTTCCTTGGGGAACCCTGCACACAGAGACATTCCTGTTTTGCTCTCTAACTAAGACACATTTTCACGCTAATTTTCGTCCCTATGCTTCCAACACCAGAATTCCAATGCCACCCTACATCAAGCGCCGAACAGGTTATTGTTTGGATTTTTAACAAAAAGAAGCCAGTTTGGATCTCAAAGAGTTTCAAGAATACTAGCCTCCCCTCCACCCACCTTGGCATAATTGATAAGCTTATTACTTATCAACACTACTTGTCCTGTTTGTTTCAGACGGTTGTGTTTTAAACTATTTTATCTAGTCCTCTCATGTTCTAGTCAATTGTTAATTCGTTAACCTTGGTACAAATGCCATCGATCATGATACATTTCATTTGTGCAATTTATATTCTGCTGGTTTGACGGGGGTCTTCCAACTTCATGTCACAAGTTTCACGTATAAATCTGAATATTTTGGTTACTTATTTTACCCAGTGGACGGGGGTCGTTCAACTTCATGTCACATGTTTCATGTATAAATCTGTATATCTTGGTTGCTTATTTTAACCAGTATATCTTGGTTACTTATTTTAACCAATAAAACGGGTTTGTTGCCAGACAGTATCAACCACTTAATGTGTTGTGTTTCTTTAATGTGATTATGAATGCACTTCGGAGGCTGATGGGCGCAAATATAAATATATATATTTTAATGTCAAAACAGCATGTTCGTCCGATCTAAAATAAAAAGCAACAACTACGATATTCACAGCTTTGAACGCTTGTCTGACAATTTTTTTCTCGATTAAAGCATATTTAATTGGTGCAATGAACGTAAATACGCGAACGGTTTAATACCATCATTAAAACAGCAAAGTACCATTTTTTTACAAAAAGATTTTGATATAACTAAGATGAATACAAAATAAATCCTTCATAATTAGCTCGATTCAGTAGAAAAATGTTAAAGTTTACCTCAGAAACATCGTTCCGAATAGTTTTGTGTACATGTAACTATGTAAAAAACTCCAACACGACTGTGCGCAATCTTTAATGTATTGGTCAAGTTTCTTCCAGCTACGTGATATATGAACCGTGAAACGTGATATATGAACCGTGAAACGGGATATATGAACCGTGAAACGTGATATATGAACCGTGAAACGGGATATATGAACCGTGAAACGGGATATATGAACCGTGAAACGGGATATATGAACCGTGAAACGTGATATATGAACCGTGAAACGGGATATATGAACCGTGAAACGGGATATATGAACCGTGAAACGTGATATATGAACCGTGAAACGGGATATTTTGCAAGTGTATAACGAGTACACGGATGCATTTAATAGAAAAATCAATACATGATGGTGCAAAAGGTTTTTAAGACCTATTTTACGAAAAAATGCGTGCAATAAAGGCACTACAGCACATACCTGTTACTGTACAACGTATATACGAATACAATTACAGACTTACAATACAGTCATCCACACGTGTGAGCTTTTGTGAAAACGAAATATTACACAATATAGAAGCGGAGGTAATAATTTCGCTCCTGGCTCTAGATTCCGTTTTCTGGGCCTAGAACCAGTACTTGGTGTTTTTTTTTGGGGTGGGGGGGGTGAGATCTAAAGAATGCTCCCACACTGGGGATCGAATCCGCGACCTCCCGGTCGCTAGGCGGACATCAACTACAACCCGGCGACTTATAAGGGAACCCCTTAATTAAATAGACGAGGATTTTTCTGTTCGGGTGATTGCTATTTTTGTTCAAATAGTATTATTATAAATTATTAAACGTAAAGGATTTATTTTTTGCATTAACGTCCATTATTTGATTCATCTATATTGAGATATATTTGCAAATAAATTGTAAATATTTGAATATAATTGTAAAATAATTACGTCCGTGCATGTATTCCGAGTCATCCGTATGAGAGCCGGTTGCTCAATCCCCGACGCTGTTAGAGTAGATTAATTCGCTCTTTGAGAACATAATATTTTGAACTTATTGATTGTTAGATTAGTTACTCCGGGAATGAAATCGATCGATACGACCATTGCCCAACAACAACCAGAGTTATGAATAGCTGAACAGCGTCTCGAGGGGCTTTTGAAATATCATTAAAAGAATTCATTGAAATTATTAAACCCGATGGTTTGGAACTTAAATAAAAAGTAAACGATGTTATTGCAGTAAGTTCTATTTCACAGTATCTTGTTTTCTTCAGCTTAAAACCAATGTTTTTTATCGATATTTTCTATTGTTCTCGTAAAATCACTTTTCAGATTGTATTTTATTTACGCGCAACATGTATTTAATGTATAACACAACACTTCAATAATGTTTTTGTTCGTTATTGTACATTTTTTTCTATAATGTTTTTATTTTACTTTAATAATTAAATTTTTTTTTTGTTCAATATCATCCAAATAATGCAATGTTTTGCTGTTACACATATTATTATTTTTCCTTATTCATGGTTAAAAATTTAACTTATCATTACTAGAGAAACTTGTGTCTGTATTACGTCAAGGAGGTACATGGACATTGACTCTGATAAACATAAAGAGAGAGAGAGAGAGAGAGAGAGGGAGAGAGAGAGAAGAGAGAGAGAGAGAGAGAGAGATAGAGAGAGAGAGAGAGAGAGAGAGAGAGAGAGAGAGAGAGAGAGAGAGAGAGAGAGAGAGAGATAGTGATGAGAGAGAGAGAGAGAGAGAGGAGAGAGAGGAGAGAGAGAGAGAGAGAGAGAGAGAGAGAGAGAGAGAGAGAGAGAGAGAGAGAGTGTAGGCATCTTTCCATATAACCATGGTGACAAATAAAGCCAACTAACACAAGTTTATCAACGCCAGCATTCGGTGCGGTGAGTTTTCTCGCATTTCGCGAATTTATCCCAATATGTGACGAAGAAGCTGTAAAGTGTAATTTTATGATTTGCGTGAGAGACCTTTTCACATATTTTATACTCTATATAAGAAATCCTCGTAGTGTCACATACTATTACGACAATAATAAAGACTCTCCAAATTATTCAATTGTGTCACATTTTAAAGCTTTACAATTTTCAGGTTTTTAAATCGTCAAAAGATGCCTATGATAGATATTTTAGAGTATGGCAAATGTTTTCTCTCAAATATCATAACTACAACGAAAATGTGCGAATCTGAACCATTTTTTTTTTATTTTGTCAATTTACCAAAACGTGAAAAGGTCCCATTACCTTACAGCTTGACATTGACTCTGATAAACATAAAGAAAGAGTTTAGGAGTCGTTTCATGATATAACCATGGGGTCAGCCTTTTGGTGTGGTGAATTTACTCGCATTTCGCGATAGTTCTCCCAATTTGTGACGAAGAAGCTATGAAGTGTTGTAATATGACTGGCGTAACGGTAACGGTTCGTAAAAGAGGACAAATCATCGTTTATAAAATAGGACGCCTATAGACTGTCAATAGGCTTATTCAAATGTTATATTTAGCATTTAAACCATACTACTGTCACGACTGCTTACGACACATCATCGTTTATAAAATAGGACGCCTATAGACTGTCAATAGGCTCATTCAAATGTTATATTAGCATTTAAACCATACTACTGTCACGACTGCTTTACCGATTTGTAAAGGCTAAAATGGTGTAATAGACGTATTCAGGAATGAGCAAGCTACAAAGATGACACAATCCTCTCAAATCACATACCAGGTCAAGCGTTCGTATTTGACTGAAACAACCTTCGGTGGATAAAACTGAATAACGAAGTTCCGACAAAGAACGAGCTAAAATATAAACCCGTGGTTAGGGTTAATGACCCTTTTGTTAACTACGGTGTATTTTGCTGCATTCCCTTTGCGTTTATTTGCAAATAAGGCGTATTTTTTCCCAACAGTTCACACACCGATAAAGTTAAGAACAAGACAATCGAATTCTTCAAATTTTCTCCAGATTACGTGAGTTTATTACAGAATTATTAAACAGCGACGCATTAAGTTATATACATTGTATTTATACTTTTATGAAGCTTTATATTAAGCAGTCAAAATAACTAATAAATAAGCCTCGCCCTTGGAAAACTGAATTGAATACAGACGGTCGGACGGATGGACGGACGGACGGGCGGGCGGGCGGCCGGGCGGGCGGGCGGCCGGGCGGGCGGGCGGATGGTCGTTCGGGCGGACGGGCGGTCGGTCGGTCGGTCGGGCGGGCGGGCGGTCGGACGGACACTGACAGACAGACAGACAGACAGACAGACAGACAGACAGACAGACAGACAGACAGACAGAGAGACAGACAGACAGAACAGACAGACAGACAGACAGACAGACAGGCAGACAGACAGACAGACAGACCAGACAGACAGACAGACAGACAGACAGACAGACAGACAGACAGACAGACAGACAAACAGACCGACAGACAGACGTTCTCTGCCATGAGAGTTACCGAATCCTTTGCACATCTAAATGGCCTAAAAGTTGATTTTTGGTTCACTTCAAGCATGCCTTCGTTATGGCAAGCGGTTCAACGCATAATCCCAAGAAACTAGGTTTCTCATGAGAACCTAGGTTCTCAGAATGAGAACCTTGGTTCTCGCTTGAAGATTGCACATGGCTTCAAGAACCCAAGTTTTCAAATGAGAACCTAGGTTTTCATAAGAACATAGGTTCTCATTTGAAAACCTAGGTTCTCAGAATGAGAGCCTAGGTTCTCATGAGAAACATAGTTTCTTGCGGTTCGACGCATAATCTCAAGAAACTTGGTTTCTCATGAAAACCTAGGTTCTCAGAATTAGAACCTTGGTTCTCGCTTCAAAATTGTACATGGCTTCAAGAACCCAAGTTTTCAAATGAGAACATAGACTTTCATGAGAACTTAGGTTCTCATGAGAACCTAGGTTCTCAGACTGAGAACCTAGGTTCTCATGAAAAACCTAGTTTCTTGCGGTTAGACGCATAATCCCAAGAAACTAGGTTTCTAATGAGAACCTAGATTCTCAGAATGAGAACCTAGGTTCTCGCTTGGAAATTGCACATGACTTCAAGAACCCAAGTTTTCAAATGAGAACTTAGGTTTTCATGAGAACCTAGGTTCTCATTTGAAAACCTAGTTTCTCATAAGAACCTAGGTTCTCGCTGAAAGATTGCAAATGGCTTCAAGAACCCAAGTTTTCAAATGAGTACATAGGTTTTCATGAGAACCTAGGTTCTCATTCTGAGAACCTAGGTTCTCATGGTACCTAGGTTTTCAAATGAGAACCTAGGTTCTCATGAAAACCTAGGTTCTAATTTGAAAATTTGGGTTCTTAAAGCTATGTGCAATCTTCAAGTAAGAACCTAGGTTCTTATGACTGCCTAGGTTCCTATGACTCTGTATCTATTTTGACTGCATATTCTCATGAAAAACCTAGTTTCTTGCGGTTCGACGCATAATCCCAAGGAACTAAGGTTTCTCATGAAAATCTAGGTTCTCAGAATGAGAACCTAGGCTCTCGCTCGAAGATTGCACATAGCTTCAAAAACCAAAGTTTTCAACTGAGAATCTAGGTTTTTATGAGAACCTAGGTTCTCATTTGAAAACCAAGGTTCTCATAAGAACCTTGGTTCTCATTCTGAGAACTTAGGTTCTCATGAGAAACCTAGTTTCTTGGGATTATGCGTCGAACCGCCTTCCATACTTCGTGATCACGAAGTGCAAACAAGCACAAAATATGCCGTTTGGTACAGTGGTAAAGGTTAGGTAAAGGAAGTACCTGTAGATGAGCAACAGTCAAAATACATTTATTCATATCAAGAATGACAAATGTTAGTTAAAACATGTGCGTTTATTGTGTTTCAGGTTGCCAGAAGTAAATATACTTCATTTATGAACATGCAAAATTACAAGAGTTAGAACCAACGAAAATGCTTTAATTGTGCTTCACGATGGCCGCCGTGAATATACTTCATTTATTCACATGCACAATGACAAGATTAAGAAAAACAAATGCTTTAATTGTGTTTTACGGTGGCAGCAGTCGATATACTTCATTTATTCTCATGCAAAATGACAAGAGTTAGAAAAAGCACATGCTTCATTGTGTGTAGGATAGGGTTGATTTTTAATGTAATTTAAACTTTTCACCTCCTCCCTGTATAATATGTGCCGACCAATAAATGCGCTTACTTTAGGAAAAAATAAGTGAGCAATCATCAATATTCGGTATTAATAATACATGGCATTTATGTCTTGTTTTTTTTTCAGAATATCACACCCTAGAATCTCGCAGGATTCCAGAATATAACACCTTATTATCTCGCAGGATAAAAGGGCCGTTGTCGACATCACAGCGGATAATGGGTAGGTGTTATCAATTATGTTTTTGCCAAGTTACTTTTATAAGAACAGACAGAAAGTTTATTTACGGCTTAAGCATATACAGCTCATCGTCACAATAACAATATGGCAATAATCAATGCACATAAATACTCATGCGTCAAAATAACAACAATTTTGTCTATGCATTTTACTAATATATGATTTTTGTGAGAATGTAATATGTAAGAGAAGGCTCTTTATTAATTTTTTACACAGTTAAATGGATGCAAAAATCCGTAATTGATTGAGAAAAATAATGCGGCTAGATAATACATACACAATTCCAATTCTATGTAAAAAACTTATTTTATAATTTTCGGCTCTAAGTTTAAATGCTTTAATACAGAAATTAGCAAGACGTATCAGTTTAGCTTTTCTAGACTCATTCAATAATTGTAAAAATTTAAACATACTTGGTCTTCTTCTGTAAACATCAGGTATAAATGCATTTATAAAATTATCATACAACGGGCATATAAAAACAAAATGGTACTTATCTTCAATTTCATTAAGTGAACATAATTTGCAAATTCTTTCATTTCTTGGAATGTTTTGGTGCCTACCAGTTTCTATATATAGCACATGAGAATATAGTTTTAATTTAGCTATTATGTTTCTAAATTTAAAATTTTCATTTTTTTTAAGTAAATGGATCTTTCAAAGCTTGGTTTCAATTCCTTGTAAAGAAATAGTGATGAAGTGTCATTAACATCGGTTTGTCATTTGAAATAAACAAATCATGTTATCTATTGTAAAACAATACAATAAAGCTGTTAACATTAACATATTCTGGATAAATCCAATCCGTCATTAAAACCTGACTATTGCAAAAGTTTTCGAACGTTTGATGCCCATGACTGTGAGTGGGGGTAATCACATGTTTTTGATTACATTGTCTACGAATAATATTGTTTAAAATACAGTTGGATGATTTTCCATTTAACAATTTTAAGAAATATTTAACTACTTGTAAATATCTACATATATACAGTCCACTCTCGTTATCTCGAAGTCGGCGGGAACAAGAAAAATATCGACATAACGAGAGTTCGAGATATCCGATTAGGCGTTTTCAAAGAAAAAATGATACGAACATTTACCTTGTTTTTATCATCTTAATACCTGCTAAGTGGTCTAACTAAAGCCGTCACCGTGTGGTATAATACTCTCTACCTGATATATACGCTTTTTTCGAGGCACGATTAATTTTGCTATTTAAATGCTTAAAATGACGTTTAAAGTATTACAGAATTGCATGAACACATGCGGTTATATTTTTTCTAAACTGTCGAGTAAACATCCGGTCATGTTGCTATTTAAAACTATGATGCAATTGACGTCAAATCAAGACGAGAGTTTTCCATCTGAACATGCGTAAATCACGTTCCGGAATACTGAACTGTACATGTACATTTTGTAGTTTGAAATGCAAAGTTCAATCGATTATTAGTACAGGATCAAATAAAAATGAAAAGTCATTTTGAGTCTTGTCTTTATTATCTTTATTACTCAACATCCCAAGATCTAGATACAGGCTTGAATAATTCAGTTAATTCTGCAAATTTTCGATGCATTTTGGAATATTGTTTGTAAAAACAATTAGTCTTTCGACCTTTCGGCAGGCTGTGTATTAATGCGGTCAATTTATGTGAAAGTGACAGGCCTTACTCAAGTGTTAATGGCTAACGACATTACACACGTGTGGTCATTGATGCAATTAACGGATCAATTTCCTACCGCACAGTATCGGGAGCAGCCGGGCGAAGCGGGACGGTGAAGTATCAAAGGAAAAATTTCTCACCTTTTGCCGACACTGAAACAGTTATTCGCACTTCGAGATAAACCACTGTAAATACACGTAAAATCGGGTATCGGGACAAAATTTTATATCGAGATATCGAATTATTCGACATAACGAAAATCGAGATATGCGATGTTTATTGATATAGATAAAGAAGGAAAAAAGTTGGGACATTGAGCTTACTTCGACATATCGAGAATATCGAGATATCCGATGTCGAGATAACGAGAGTGGACTGTACCTCGGGTTTCTACCAACTTTGGAATACAAAGCATTTGAATTTGTAGAGGTTTTCACATGTAAAAGCCTTTTGCAGAATTTGCGTTGGACTCGCTCAATATTTTCAGCTTTAGTAAATCCCCACACCTCGCTTCTATAATTTAGAATCGAGGCAACATATGCATCAAACAGATTTAACATGATTTTAACAGGTACATTCAAAGATTTTGTATTCGTAATTTATGAGTTCACCGCCCTAAGCGCTTTGCCAGACAAAGTATTTGTGGCTTGTATAAACGCGCCACTGCTTGACATAACTATTCCTAGATAATTAAAATTCTTCACGATTTCGCGAGCATTGTTGTTATAGATCCAATTATATCCCTTTTTTTATCTACCTTTATGAAAGATGATAATTTTTGTCTTGTCAACATTGACAGCTATATTCCACTTCGTGCAATACTCAAACAAATTGTTCAGAGAAGATTGTAATCCTTCAGCGGATTCAGATATTAATACTGCGTCGTCGGCGAATAATAGAAGATAGATTGATAATTGATCACTAGTAATGCCCGCATTTAGATCAGCTTGCAAGTGCAACCCAATATCATTTTAGAATAATGAAAACATTATCGGCGAACATATCTCACCTTGTAATAAACTGATGTCGGATTCATAAAATTCGGAAATGCAATTCATATGCTTAACACCCAATTTAATTTGATTATACAACGATCGAAAAACGGACAACAATTTACCATCGAAAACAGACTGAATGAGCTAAGACCAGAGATGCATACGATCCCTTAAGTCATATGCTTTTAAATAATCATCAAAACAGCAAAATAGTTTTTGTTTATTGTTTAAATGACTTTCAATCAATGATTGAAGGACAAATATTGCGTCTACCGTACTATAGCCCGGCTTGAAACCGAACTGCGCGTCTGTTAAAATTTCATTAGCAGTGGCCCAATTGTGTAGGCGTTCGTTTAGTATATTAGTAAATATTTTAGCATAACAACTCACAAGGGTTATACCTCGATAATTATTGGGTATAGACGGGTCGCCTTTTTTATAGAGGGGAATAATCAGAGCCGTTGACCAGCTGTGTGGGAATTTCCCAGAGTTAAGAAAATTATTAAATAACAATTCCAATGCGTTACCTATTACATGTACACTTTCTTTAAACTATTCGTAGATAATATTGTCCGAAGAACACGCCTTATTATTACCTAATCGCGTTAGGACCTTGACAATTTCTTCCAGTGATATGGGTCTATTGAGTTCCGGGTAGGAGCTTTCAGAGTTAGGGTTGCTGTCAAAATTGCGAACAAAATTAACACTGTTCTCATTATTTAAACTACCTTTATTTTTCGCCTGGTTTTTAAAGAGTTCAACGAATTCTTTTAAATCAATTGTTTCTCCGTTCGGGTTCGTGGATCTTTTCTGGAACATTTTACAAAATTCTTTAGGTGATTTTGATTTCATACTGTCCATCTTGCGTCCTAACGTACGATTAAAATCTGACTTGCATTTACGACAATACGATTTGTATGCTTCCTTTTTTAAAAATATTGACTGGTGATTAAGCTCGTTATTAATGGTATTGTATTTTTATAAAGTATCCTTGTATTCTTTACGTTTTCGTTCACATTCCGCATTATACCATTTTTGTTTATTTTTGTCGTGTGAATCAAACTTATTTGAAACGGAGTTAATAGGGCGTGCAAAATACGGATTACCTTTAGAAGTAATATACTGAGAAACAATTGAAACTAGGTCCTCTGTTTCCTTGTTATTTACTATCCCGCGTTTTAGACTTGACTCAAGATTTACAATGTCGCTCGATAAGTCGCGAATATAAGCTTCCCTGGGAATAGCATCCCATTTAACGAATGTTCTTGGTCCGCGCGTATATTTTATGCTAATTGTTTCAGTTTTTAGATTATATTCAATCGGAGCGTGATTCGAAAATTCATTAAAATCTCTTACTTCAAAATGCACAATATTTTCAAAATAAGCGGACCGCGTTAATAGATAGTCAACCAAACTTTGCCCATTGTGTGTAAAACACGTTATTCTTCCAATATTCTTATCGTTATGCAATCTACCGTTTACAACTCGGAAATTTGTAGCCATACATAAATCTAACAATGCGTCCCCGAAGCGGTTTGAATTGAAATCACAAGTTGCCCTAGGCATAGGATTGTCAATGTCTATGAAATCGAGATTAATTAGACTACGATCATACGCAATATAATCTAACTTTCGTCCAATTCTTGAATTTGTATCCCCCGTTACATAAACCGCGCCTAGCTCGCTGAAATTATTAATATCCGACTCAATAATCTTAAAAATATCCCATCAAATCGAGCGTGAACAGGCGAATTTTCGGGTGCTATATATGTTACCGCAATATACATATCATTTTCAGTATTAAACTTATTTTAATCAAGTTTAATCCATAGTAGAATATCTATTACATTTTTTGCAACAGATACTCATTTTCGTATATTATCTCTTATGTACACAATAATTCCACCACTTGCACGTTTCGCACGCTTATTTTGATAGCGTCTATATGAATGTATGGGGTCACTTAATCCAGACAGTTTAATATTAGATTTTGAATTAGTCCATGTTTCGGTTAAACAAATTATGCCATATTGTGAAAGCAATTTCACAAATTCCGGTGATGAAATCTTGTCAGCTGTGAGACCTTCAACGTTCCAGGATACACATTTCACAACACTCCCACATTCCTCCTAGGCATTTGGCTTGTACTCTCGGCCGTCGATGAATAGTTTATCCACCCTCAGGTAGGCCTCCTTATTTTCTTCTCTCGCCTACTTCATGATTGGAATAAGCTTCTGTCTGGTTTCCATCAAGTCCCGAGGGTATTGTTCCGAGATACCATTCGGGATCCCTTTTAGCTCCTTGGAAGCCTTCCGCACTTGTTCTCGGTCCGGGTAATATGCAAACTTGGCTACAATAGGCCTAATTTTTGCGCTGTTATAACGCCCTATTCTATGGGCGCGTTGCAATTTGATGTTTCTGGATGCGTTATCAATTCGCAATTTCGATTCAATAAAGTCCAGTATTTTTTTCTTACACTGTTCATCTTTTTCCTCGGGAAGTTTGTAGAAAAGTAAATTTTCTCGCATGCTTCGGCATTTAAGATCAGTTACTTCGTGTTGCGTGGGGTGTTCGTGGTCTTTCAATCGTCCAGCTAATAATTCGATTTCCTTTTGTTTTTTATCTAAATTCTCCAGCATAGTACTGTGCTATTGGCGGCTTTGTTGTATTTCTGTGATTTTGTTTTCAATTTGTGACACTTTTTTATCCATGCACTCACATTTTATCGTGAGAGAATTCATTGTTGATTGAATGGTTTCTAATTGGCAAAGTTTTTTATCTATATTGTCCATCCTGCTCAAAAGCATGTTTAGCACTGTGGTAAGATCTGTATTTTGCTGTGAATACATAACATTTGGAGTTGCTGGCATACTGAATTGTCCATATCCCGGTGACGCCATGTTCTTAAATTGACCACTGTGAAAATTGCTGTTATTGTTAAAGCTGCATGGCTGCGGTGACATTGTATTGAACGATTGACCTGCCTGCAAAAATGAACCGTTAATCTGTGGCGAT
Source organism: Dreissena polymorpha (assembly GCF_020536995.1). Lineage (NCBI taxonomy): Eukaryota > Metazoa > Mollusca > Bivalvia > Myida > Dreissenidae > Dreissena > Dreissena polymorpha. The sequence goes on along the minus strand of NC_068361.1, from coordinate 53,221,233 downwards.
TGACTCACGTTAGCAGGTGTAGATGTCGATACTCCTAAGATATTTGCACAAGTCCTACTTTCCGCCATATTGCCTTTTGAACGTGTACTCTTGCTCTTTTGTGTTTGAACTTGAACTGTCCCTGGTGAACTGTTTTTTCCGCTCTTTAGGCATGTTTAATCCACAGAAAAAGTGTACACTCATTTCTCACATACTTTCACACTTTAAATATTGTTTATAACTAATTAAATATATAGTTTTATCTTCACTGATTTTTTTCAAACTACCGCGCTTACGCATGCGCACTAAAAAAACACGAACTTAATGTCACGGATAAAACACCATCCCTTCTGTGATCCTATTAAATATTAGGTATGTTTGATCCAGTGAAACGTCGTTTATTAACCGCTCACCTGCTAGACATTGGCAGCCGTAAAATGGTGGCGGTGCTATTTTTTTACTGATTTATTTAAGTAAGAGTGCGCGTTTAAGTCAATGAGCGTTTCTGAGTATTTGAGTCAATGACCAATGTTATAATGTTGAGGAAACTGTTCACAAATGCAGGACAGAAAATGTCGTCTAAAATTTAGTATTCAACTATCTTAAAACCTTTGTGTTCATTTAAGTATCGACCGATATCACCGGATACTGGTACATAAACATTAATCCTTTTTTACATTCGAAATACTTGTCAAGCGTGTGTTACTTTATAATTGGTCCTTTGTGCATCCGGTGGCCTGTGTTAATTTCAATCAATTGCGGTGGATACTATGTCTTCAAGAAAATACCTACTTTACAACTGGACACAAATAAAAATGTCATTTTTGTACGCATACACTATTATAAAATACCAACGTGAACTATATATAGCTAGAAAACTGAGATAAAAATAAATTTATTAAAATGTATTTAATATTTCTTTTAATTGATTTAAAATGTCTTTATTTGTGTAAGTACTGTAACCGTGTGTAAATAAAAAAAATTAATGTCAAAACATCATGTTTGTCCGATCTCAAACAAAAAGCAACAACTTCTATATTTAAAGCTTTGAACGCTTGCCTGACAATTTTACTTCTCGATTAAAGCATATTGAATAGGTGCAATGAACGTAAGTACGCGAATGAAACGGTTTAATACCATCATTAAAACAGCAAAATACTTTTTTTTACACAAAGATTTTGATATAACTAAGTTGAATTCATAATAAATCCTTCATAATTAGCTCGATACAGTAGAAAAAGGTTAAAATTTACCTCAGAAACATCGTTCCGAATAGTTGTTTATACATGTAACTGTTTCAAAATCCCCAACACGACTGTGCGCAATCTTGTATGTATTGTTCAGGTTTCTTTCAGCTACGTTGTATATAAACCGTGAAACGGGATATTTTGCAAGTGCATTAGCGAGGACACGGGTGCATTAAATAGAAAAATCAATACATGTTGGTACAAAAGGTTTTTAAGACCAATTGTACGAAAACATGCGTGCAATAAAGGCACAACAGCCGATTCCTGTTACTGTACAAGGTAAATACGAATACAATTACAGACTTACTATACAGTCATCGAAACCGTATGAACATTTGTGAAAACTAAATATTAAACAATTTAGAAGCGGAAGTAATTATTTCGCTCCTGATAAACCTATCCGAAATATTATAAAATGAGCATTTGTGAAAATCTTCTTAGTTTGTAGGTGAACAATAATGAACCTTATTTAGATTTTTAAAATAATGAATAAAGGTATTATATGATATATTTCATATGAAACACTATTAACGGGTTGATTTCCACGTACATATTTCGATTAGGAACATTTTTTATAATCGATAATGGAAAAGAGTGTTGGCATTGTGAGATGACTTTCAATAATAGGCGTGTTTCTATGGAAGAGGATAACGAAAACGAGCGTGTCATTGTATTGTAATGCGCATAGAGGGATTAGAGGGTCAGGGTAAGGGGTAGGGGTAGTGTTAGGGGTCGGGTTTGGGTTAGGGTTAGCCTTAATCCTAACCTGAACCCTAACCCGACCCCTTACCTTTACGCTAACCCTAGCCAGTACCCAGGGTAATCAACCCATGCCTCGCTCGTTGTCGTTGTTCTCTTCCCGTGTTTTTATGGCCATTTTCATGTTTAAATTGCGACGCCAGAATTGATTAAGAATATTATTAATGAATACCAGAACAGGTGTCCTTAAGGATCTTTGCTCCCCAAAAATAGTTTTATTGTGTCATAACAATTTAAAATTGTACATATAATTATTCAAATTTAATATTGAGCTTATTTGTTTCAACAAATACTTTTCGTATAACTTTGGTAATTGCTATGTTCGCAATCATGTTTGATATACTTGCGGAACGTTCTCTGTGAAAAGGGGGTTAATGCATGTGCGTAAAGTGTCGTCTCAGATTAGTATTTGCAGTCCGCACGGGCTAATCACAGGGCTTTTTAAAGCGGACGCCCGCTTGCCCGTGCCGGGTAAAATTTGTCTCGGGCAAGTGATTTTCTAAAGAAGATTTCGTTTCGCATTTATAAAACATCTTTCCGGTATTTATTCGACCTTTCCCCTTGTATCTATTTGCTTCTTTGGGTCAATATAATTTTTTATCATGTACAAGTAAAACGAGATTTGATTGGTCGCATGCGTTGTATAAGCCAATCTAAACGCTCAAAACAAGTTCTACTCGGCAGACGTTTTGACATGGAGGACGGTAGCGACCAGCCGATGTTTCCTATTTTTAATAAAAATGACTCGACAAACTCAAAGAAAAAACCAAAACAACTGAAAAAGAAAGGAAGAGAAAGTATGATAATGAATTACTAAAGCGTAACTTTCAAACATGGTGGCTTGATGAATTTCCATGGCTTAAATTGGATAACAAATCGCGATTGATGAAATGCAAGATTTGTCTCAAATTTGAAAACAATTGTAGTTTCGTTACAGGTTTAATTTTTTTTCGAACAGATTCTGTAAAAGCACACGAATATTACACACAGTCACCCTATATGAATGTAAAAAAGTAAGAGGCTCAAAATATTAGTGACAAAACAAATGAAGAAGAAGCATATACACGTGATTTATATGAACATAAACATAATTGCAGTGGAAAGGATTGTTCAGAGTTTAAAAATCATGTTGAATATGCAGACCGTTTGAAACTTGTTAAGAATGCATATGGAGAGTTTCTCACTATTTTAAACTGTGAATAACTTGTTAACACATGTATACATAAAGTGACAAGTATACAGTTTTAAACAGTAATACACTCGTCATATGTATTATATTCAATAGTCACTATTCAATAAAATTAAACTGTCCAGATTTTGTTTTGACGACAACTTGGGAAAGAGCATAGTTTAGTTGAAACCTATTTATTTAAGTTCGATTGAATCGATAGCCTAATTCGTATTGAAACGCTCTCGATTCCGTTTCCTGGGCCTAGAACCAATACTTGGTGTTTTGGGCGGGGATCTAAAGAATGCTCCCACACTGGGGATCGAACCCTCGACCTCCCGGTTGCTAAGCGGACATCATATCAATTACAACACGGCGACTTATAAGGGAACCCCTTCCATAAATAGACGAGGCTTTTTCTTTACGGGTAATTGCTAATTTTTTCAAAAAGATTCTTAAAAATTATTAAACGTTTTTTTTGCATTAACGTTCATTATTTGATTCATCTATAATTTGAAATATATTGGCAAATAAATTGTAAATATTTAAATATAATTGTAAAACAATTTCGTCCTGGCATGTAGTCCGAGTCACCTGCTTGAGAGCCGGTTGCTCGATCCCCGACGCTGTAGATTAATTCGCTCTTTGATGAACATGTTATTTTGAACTTATTGATTGTTAGATTAGTTTCTACGGGAATGAAATCAATCGATACGACCATTGCTCAACAACAACCATAGTTATGAATAGCTGAACAGCGTCTCGAGGGGCTTTTGAAATTTCATTTAAAGAATGCATTGACATTATTTAACCCGATGGTTTTGAACTTAAATAAAAGGTAAACGATGTTATTGCAGTAAGTCATATTCATAGAATCTTGTTTTCTTCAGCTTAAAAACAATAATTTTAATCGATATTTTATATTGTTCGCGTAGAATCTCTTTTTTAGGCTGTATTTTAATCAGCCGCAACATGTTTTTAAAGGGGCCTTTTCACAGATTTTGGCATGTATTGAAGTTTGTCATTCAATGCTTAATATTGATTAATTTAAACATTGGACCAAAAAATCCCCAGTAAAAGAACAACAATACAATTACAAAAGGAAAAAAAGTAACCATGAACTGGGCTCGAATCACTGACCCATGGTGTCCTGGAATAAACGTAGACCACTCGGCCGTCCGTGCTCATATATTGGGGATGTTTTTTTTACGTTATATATGCAAAAAAGAAGAGTTGTGTCCCTTGTTAATGGCTGCACGTGAAAATAACGCTCTCGAAAAATTTCATTAGATTTCAAAAATGGCTATCGATACTGTGCTTTACAGGATGCGAATTGGATTATTTGTGATGCCTAAAAAGACAAGAAATAGAGTGTGTTCATTGTGTGTGAGTAAAAGGAGTTTAAGTGTCTGTTTGCGTCTAGCTATTTTCCTGTCTATGTTGACGTTACTGGGTGGGGATGTGGAGACGAATCCTGGACCGCCACGTTCACAAAAACAACGGACTTTATCGTTCGCTGAAGCAGCAGCAAAACCTACGGAGACGATCGCAACGCCCACGAGTGCACGAGACGCTCAGTTAAACACTAGCCGATCTATCCAGGACAATGAGGTAATGTGTTTTCTCAGAGAAATGAAATGCCGAAGTGCGCGCTGATTTGTCAACGATAAACTCGAAAATTGATGACATAAGTAACACAGTCTCACTGTGATTTTCAATAGTAGAGTGTTATTATGAGCCTGAATTAAATAATTTCCTATGCCTAAATAATGAATATTATTTATTTTATTATTGATCCTCGGTTGCCAATTATTATTCAATTTTTATTGCACTGAATTGTTTCAAGTTGATCTACCTTTTTTTTCGTTGACGCAAATTTTCCAACTTTCACTGTGTTTTTCAAAAGTAGGGTGCTAGTTAAGTACAAAAACACATAACTGTTAAATTGAACGGCACTACAATAAAATGCATAAATCATGCAGGTAATCATATTTTAAACAGTAGATTCGAATAAATTCACAATTATAAGTTCTCGAACAAATGACACAAGCAAAAAAAACGTACTGTATTAAATTAAAAGCAAGCATTTTCGATTTGTAGATTATTCGAAAATATTACATTAGCATTTTTGTTCGACAATAGATGCTTATTTAGTATGAGATATGTTTTTTTTATAAAAATGCTAATAAACTAAAATGATTATAATAACTCTACTTACGGAAAAGTATGCGAATGTAATTGTCCTTGTGTAATAACCTCGCCTTACTTCTTCTGTCCGCTGTAAAGTGATTAAGGCGTTCTTTAAATACCTTTTATTTCAACACACTTCAAAAACACATAAATCAAAGCGCAGTGAATTTGAAGTGTCTCTTAATAAAATTTTCTTTCATATGTAACGTTTTCACGGTGGGCATCCAAATCGGACAACTGGAAGCTAATTTGCTACCGGGAAGCTAACGGCACAGGTTCCTGGAAGCTGAAAACTGATAAATGGCTATAATATAATTATAACAATAACAATAATTTATTTATTTTTCGAAGGTAACTCGTTAAGACAACACATCGATACAAATTCATGCAAACAGTTTAACAATGGCAATCTTATTTTCAATGAGGCCTTCAAACAACTATGGCATGTAATGCATTATTGCATTACCATAAGAACATGTATATATTTGTTGATAAGAATATATATATATATACCTTTTATTTTTCTCACAATGGGTACAAAAATAACTAAATTAACACAATAAATAAATACACTTGAAAGACTTTGACGGACAAAAAAGCACTGCAACAGTGTGATAGAAGTGTCCTAAAATGCAAGTTTATTACATGTCATTTTTTATATAATTAATTTCTTTTTCAATATTAAATGGTCTAACGGAGCAATTCTTTATTTACAGAAAGTATTTAAGAATATTAATTTCTTGTTGATTACATTTTCCCATAAGCACACACGCGAACGCACACACGCATACACACACACACATACACGCATATACACACACATACAATCACCATATCTTAATAAACACGACAAATAACAATAACAAGAAATTACCAGGAACAGCCGCGTACATTATTGTACAATGTCAAGAGTTTAAACACGTGAAATATATTATTTTTGAAATATTTTACGATTGACTATGAACAAAGCACACGTCGCTTCTTTAATATTGGCATTATTTAATAATGACATTATTTCTTAACACTTTAATTTAACAAGAAATGTTTTAATGTGATAAAGTTGATTTTTTATGAAGAGGAATTCAATTATTCTTTAATATCACTACCGCTCGATTGGTCAATATCGGCTCAGTAACAAGTTGAAAGTACCCCGTGTGCTCTTAAGTATGCAAAAAAGTACCCGGGTTACGGAAAATATAATAAAAAGAATATTCAACCGTAGGCAGAGCAAATAGAAATACAATTGCTGCTGGAAAATTAAGAAAACATGATATGGAATATGGTTATGGTAATGAAGCTAATGAAATCGTTTAAACAAATTACAGGTTTCTATGTATTTCCCACCTTACTACGACAGTCTTCAAAACCGAGTCACAGATTTACAAATTAAGTAATACATTTTAAGTGAAGGATGTTTTTGACCACATGACCGTTTTAACAATATTGTACGATAGTTTCACTGCATAAACGTTGCGATTGGCGTCATTAATTTTAAATGCAATTTGACTCTCTACCTATAATGTGTAAAGATTTAAAGAAACCAACTTATTTTGTTTAAAAAAAGATACAATCAGTAGTTTCATTTTAAACATTCAGTTGTGCTCGATTGGCCATGGTCTGCTCGGGTACTACTTTAAAGTACCCCGGGTACTCTTAAGTATGCTACAAAGTACTCGGGGTATCTATAATATACTAAAACGTACCCCGGAGTATGACCGGGTGCGTTTAAGCGTAATTACGTACACGGGGTACATTTTACATGTATTATAATTAAGAGTACCCGAAGTATTTGAGCCGACAACGAACAATTGAGCATTATTTGCGCCTAGTCTTATCCATTAAAAGTAATCTCTGTACTTATTAACCAGACGCTAAGTAAACCGGTTGAACCTTTGCGTACTCGTGTGATAACTGGTACAATCAAACAAACGCGGATAAAACATTTCCTTCACACAATTGATTTTATTTAAAAAGCGGAAGTGTCAATTGGTTTAACAAAAAATGTGTAATGCTGATATTTACCCATAACTGTTAAGCCCTACATTGAATAAGTACTATCGGCTTTGAATGTGTTATTTAATTGTTTTCAAATCCATCAATTCTATTCGTCGTGTTTATTCAATATTTATGTTAAATGATTTTTTTAAAGTGCCTGTTAGAACATTTTTTTCCATGTTAACTTTACAGTATATACTAAAATGTTACAAAATACTTTTTGGAAAAGAGCAAAATGCAAATAAGTACATGTTTGCTTGTTTGTAATACGATATGTTCTTACTTTTGACTTTATTTCATGCGCCGAATTTAGAACTTTTATTGTTGAATATCATTGTATGACCTTTAAATTAGATGGTAATATAGCAATAAAATAAAAAGTGACGTTTGGCGACATGAGATGCATTTGATTCAAAACGGTAAACCTTTTGAAGTGCAGTTTAATAATTATATTATTTTGACCGTTACATGGGCTTACTTGTAAAACCCACAGTATGACTCATTGTTTACTGTAGTTAACGATAACTAATATAAACGGCCAATACATACGATGCTCAAATTAACCATTGGAACCCTTGTGGTGCTCTGAACATGTTGCTATGATATCAAACGCATGTTCTTGTAATTTACATAAACTATTTTAATGTTTTGTTGTAGGCAAGGTTATGCGTATCATTCGAGTACAATTCAAATTATAATGCATCGAATATATTATAACTATAATTTGGCAAAAATATGTCTGTTCGTAACGGAAAACCTTAGGTGGTTTATTTCATGTTGATTGGCATGTTGAAAACCATAGGTGGTTTATTTCATGTTGATTGGCATGTTAAAAACCTTAGGTTGTTTATTTCATGTTGATTGGCATGTTGAAAACCTTAGGTGGTTTATTTCATGTTGATTGGCATGTTGAAAACCTTAGGTGGTTTATTTCATGTTGATTGGCATGTTGAAAACCTTAGGTGGTTTATTTCATGTTGATTAGCATGTTGAAAACCTAAGGTGGTTTATTTCATGTTGATTGGCATGTTGAAAACCTTAGGTGGTTTATTTCATGTTGATTGGCATGTTGACGTGTTTGGAGAATTTCACCAGCACACCAGAACGAAAACTAAACCCGCCAGAACGACTACAAGGCTGATGATACGACAATTATGACATGTTTCGACTGTTTGTCGTAATTTATTGTTAAAGGTACATGTTTAAAAAGATACCCTTACTGAACAGTATTGGTACGGATTAACCAAGACAAGCAAACAGATGGGCAGTCTATACTATGGACTGAATGGATGTAGGACATGTGCCGCTGTTCATGACTTTGTCGCAACGGCATTGCAATAACAACAAATAGCTTATCTTTATATTTGCACACATACTAAAACTTCTTATACAAACAAACACTCAGATAACTATTGAATATCATGATTTTTTAAATATTTTATTGCCTATCATCACACGGTTAATTTGAATTACTGAACAGTTTATGCTGAACATAAGGTGTTTCCAGTAATAAAAAAGACGTATTCACTGAATATACGAATGTCTCAATGGTCAGCAAAGCATGGTTTCGTTGGAGGCGAGTAATCTTTTTAGAACCCATCCACAATAGGTCAAATACATACGAAAATCAAACTAGTATGTATCTTCAATATGGGCCACACATGCATACGTTTGTAAAATGTAAACATATTTATAAAGCAAGTATATTTGCCATAGCATCCTCCTTTTATTGGATTAATCTTTAAAAAAAAATCATCAAAGTGACGAGCATTTAAAGCTGACTTCCAACAGAAGCATTAAGTCCATGAATGACGTAAGACACATACTAGATATTACTAATTGATACGTGAAAACTCTGTTTAGAAATAATACTATCTCTCTGTGGGCTGTTTGTGGAGGACTTAGATACAAGGTTTTGATCGATTAAATAATCATTATTCGATTAAGCAGGAACGAAGACTACTTTAATAACAATCAACATCCAACGCAAGGCGAATGAAATAAGGTAGATTTCAAAATAAATATATAATTGTGCTATAAAAAAAAAACAACAATCGCCGTAATTCTGCATTGTCCATGTGCAGCTTTTAGCCAAATAACGAGAAATTAAATATAACAAGGCACTTTCAATCTCGTTTAGAAAATAAACAGTTGTTTGCTTAGCATGGATGGCATAACAAAAACTTCAAATATAATAATGTATACTTGTGTATCATATTTGCTAAAAAAAAACTACCATTTATGTCACAATATTAACAGAACGTGTCGTAATAGTAATGCGGTTGCTTTAAGATATGTTTCTTGTGACTTATTTGTTAAATCTTTGTGCAAATCAAAAAGAGTTCATCGCGTTTCATTATAAAATACACGGCTAGGAATAATTACGAACCCAGGTGGCATCCTTATTCAGAATGATGGATTATAAGCGTCATCATGTCTCAAATATATCTCGAATGGTTATTCAACAAATAACGGTGCTCGGGTTTCTTGCTCTGTCATGTTTTAATGCATCCGGTTAAAAACATGTGTTTAAACAGACGATCAGAGATAGCACTTTATGAGTTATTATTATTTCTCGAGCAAAAATCAACCGATATATTTGTATTACGTTGGCATTATGGACGTCCTTATTTGTTTTCATATTTTACAATAAATATTATTGTGCGTAATCATAATTGAAAAAGACGCTATGATTTCCCACTGAAACTGAGTTAAGGTTTCCCTTTTAAACACGTTTGTTTTAACAGTTGAATGCGAATTCGTGCTTAAAGACATGTGTTTACAATATTTACTTTTAAGAAAAGGTCATTGAAAACTCCTACAACTGTTAAACGCGATAAGTAATATAACTTCGTTCACTATAATGTTGTTCAAAATTAATTGCAGACACAAAACATGTACACTGTGATCTGTTTATTATGGGGTTCAACTTCTTGACTAAAATCACTCTACTTGTTATTTTTGACAAATGTATAACCGTGATTTCACATTTCAAATTCATTATAATGTATAATGTGTGCTTTGTTTTTAACTAGGCAATTACTAAAGCAATGCCAGTATTGTCTATTACCATGACACATTTTGCTTTTCATAAGTCAGGTCATTGCCACTGCTTATCCGTTTATGTCGTGACTTCTCAGTATTTATATGTTAAATTTTAATTATGTATTAAATATGCAAATCTAATGGCTCCGTAACAAATATGATTTGACTATTATATAAACGATTAATGAAAATCCAGGGCATGAACACCGAAGATACAAACGATAATACAAACTGGAGCTGTTTGTGGCCAGGATTATGGAACAGTTCTAGAGTCCATGTGCTGTGAATACGATTCCACAAGTAAATCTTATTGTTAATTTTATGGAGAACATATGGCTTTTATTTGTCGATGCATATCGTGTTTTAAGAAAACCTGAATTTAATTTGGTTTGTGTCAACATCCTAATGTAAATAGATGTATCTAGCGAAATGGCAAACGAGCATATGATTTTGAATTCAACAGCATACACGAGTTTATGAATGACACCCTACTCAAATTTGATATCGCTTAATATCATTTAAATATTCAACTTTTAAGAGAAATTATATCTCGCTGCCGCGTATTTGTTGAGTATTAAGGTACAAGATAGGGTTCTATTTAATACACATTTAGTCTGTAAAAGTCTATTAGGTCTAGTTAACAAGTATTAACATTACTACCCCACACATGGTTCAAACTATATATGGAACGGCCGCCCTAATTCTTAACGTTCCATTCAGGACATTTAGCAATCCTCGGAGTTAGATGAATTGCAAAAGTCAAACCTTGAATACAAGACGGATAATCAGGTATTTTTAATTAAATGATAGCCGCTTTAAATATTGTGTACATATTACACAACTACAAAATGAGTGTAACGTGAAGCAGCTCTGACTTAAAGTGTATCATACACAATTTGGTCCGTATTTCTTGTTTTTAATTATATTCAAATAAACAGACGACATCGTGATTCATTCAATCACAAACGTTATACAACTATTATCAATAATTTCCATGGGTCAATGTAGACATGGTAACAACATTCAGTGACGACTAATTATATTTTTTAATAAAAATAACAAAAATAGGAATATTGAATCAGCAAAGACATCGTAAGAAGAGAAATACAAATAAGAGATGTACTTGTAATTTTTCAAAGCTCAATTGATTTTAATATATTAACATACATTGCATATTAAATTCAATTAACCGCTGCAAATGTTAATTGATAGAAATAAATATGAAAAGTCCCTTTACACCGTACACTTTTTTCAGAAATACATTATGAGTTTTATTCCCATCTGATTCAACCAATATATCTCGCATTCGTGGTGTAAGAATACGTATCTTCGGTCCTTGCATTTCTCTTCTGAAATAATCGTCTGGACATGAATGAAATGTGATATATTAAAAGTGACATTGAACTAGTTATTTCACCTGCTTTTCCAGTGCACAAAAAACCATAATGTGTATGAATGTCAAACCCATTCTCGTATAATTTAACTTTTCGCATCCATAAAGAAGTTATAAATATTCAAATAACAGCAATCCTATAATCTATCCAATGAACTGAACTCATTCATGAATGAATAAACTTAATTGTATGCTCACTATTCAATGCAATTCTCCAGTCAATGATTTTCAAAGGAAAACTCATTTTAAATTAACTTTATTTGATTTCGATGTTGAATTGATAAATATGAATACATTTTAACATTTACAAGGCTTTTCGTGATATTTAAAGTCATCGCATTAACTACAAATTTGCCGTTAACAGGAACACAAAGTATGATTAAAATATGTTTATATTTTCTAGTATAGGAAACATTTCCCTACATTGAAATAATACCCATACTTTTTCTGATATTCTTAGGAAAATCTGTGCTCGTAGCTTTTTCTTGGGTACACAAGCATACAAAGAATTCGTGTTAAAATTTACAATGTCTGAACATCATTCTGCGAAAACGGAGCTTAATGCAAGTGCGTTACGTGTCGTCCCTGATTAATTGATGAATTGCCTGTGGAGTTCGAACATGCTTATCAGAGACAACATTGTCCGCCTAAACGGGATTTTCGTCAAGAATATTCCTTCTTTAAACGAACAATTCCATAAAAACGTAAAGTATCGTCCCAAATTATCATTTGCGGACTGAACAAGCTAATTGTCCGCCTAAACGGAATTTTCGTCAAGAATAGTCCTTCTTTAAACGAACAATTCCATGAAAACGTAAAGTATCGTCCCAAATTATCCTTTGCGGACTGAACAAGCTAATTGGGGACGACACTTTTCGCATATGCATTAAGTCCAGTTATCACAGAACGAGACTCATTTGTTGTGTATGGACCTGGCTTATTGCTCGAGTGCTCTACCTGTTACATGCTTAAAGAATAAACTGCCCGTATAAACATAATACCACATTAGACCAGGCTCTTATTCCGTGAGTATACGTAATACGTATTCCCATTTATACTTAACTGCGCCTGCGTTTATATCAATGCGATTTTACAATTGTTTTTATCATGAACTCATTCTGCCTTACATAACTTCGTCCGTATTGAATAGCTAAACCGTTCATGCTATGCCTTTGAAGTATCATGACATGGGCCTTAACTTTATAACTCGGATAAGCACATTAATTCCGGTTAAAAAACTAACACGATGCGTTTATAAAAACAAAAATCTTTCTGTCTGTGGCGATGCCTATGTACGCGTTCTAGAGTCCATTTGCACGGTGTAAAGAGATGTCAATAAAAGGGATATTTATGCTTAAACCTTAAAGTTCACCTGCCGCGGTTTTAAAAACCCGTAAAACGCCTTTATTTATCGAATTTAGTGCATATCTAAACTATTTCGCTCCTCACTTCATTTCAAATACGGTGTTATTAGCGGGAACGAATAGAACAAAGTCGCGATTTTTCACACATTCCGATGTTCTCGCCATTTTCATTCAAACCGGAAGTGACGTAACAGGCACTCAATAACGACTCAATTACGAGCCGGCATAATAAATTGATTCGGATGTATTATATCTTGCAACTTTAGTTAAAAAATTGTTGAAAAATGGAAGATGATAGCGATTACGATGACTTTTCCGTTCAACCGTATATGTATGAGCCAGAATTTAGTGACAGTCAATCAGATTTTTTCTGATTCTGACTCGGACAGCGAGGAAAATTTTGCCGATGCCCAAGACAACCATCGTGTTGGGAATACGGATTGGTAAATATATAATTTTGTTACATGCAGGTGTCGGCAAAAAAAAAATAAATTCTTTGATTGTTATTCTACAGTACAAGCTTGTTGAATATGACTAGGTTGTATGGTCTAATTATTGTAATTAGAACGGATACTTGAACCTGTTCTGATTAGGAAGGAATGTTTGTATTGCAATTCGACGTATTTCTTTTATTTTCAGGTGTGCATGTTCATGTTGCACACCATATCGTGTGCAGGTTGAGTGCAAATGCTGCACAGAATACCCAGAGCTGATGGAAAGGATGGACGAGGCAGGGGTAAAGTGCATAACTGAGCACACTGGCTTCAAAGCTAACTGTCTACATCCAGATGTCATTGAAGTTTCGTTTTATGAGTTCCTTGATGTAAATGGTCCCATCGGTGATGAAGAACCAATACATGAGTAAGTTGTCATTAATTATTAAAAATGTTTATGAAACCAGGACAGATTGTTTGTAAAGAAAATACACTGTAGACATTAAATAACACAATGTTTTGTGTGAACTTGTCATTTGTATTTCATACTGTAAATATGTTTTGATACAAATAATAAAACAAGCAAATTCGTTGAATTGATATCCCCCGCCTATATACTTCTGGACACAAAAGTGTTATATTTGACACTAAAAAAGCATTTTTTTGAAGATACAAAGGGCCATAACTCTGTTATTATCAGATGGTGTACAATGCCATTTGGCGTGCATTAACCTATTATCAATATATGTACTCATACCAAGTTTCAATGAAATCCGCAAAAGCACTTCCAAGATATGGCTCCGGACACAAAAGTAACGGACAGACGGGCAGCCGGACGGACAGCCGGACAACGCCAAACAATATCCCTCCGCCTCTGGCGGGGGATATATACTCGTACCAAGTTTCAATGAAATCTGCCAAAGCACTTCCAAGATATGGCTCAGGACACAAAAGTGCATACAGTAAAAAGCATTTTTTCAAGATACAAAGAGCCATAACTCTGTTTTTAACAGATGGTATACAATGCCATTTGGCGTGCATCATCCTCTTATGCATATATATACTCATACCAAGTTTCAATAAAATCCGCCAAAGCACTTCCAAGATATGGCTCCGGACACAAAAGTTCCTAAAGTAAAAAGCATTTTTTCAAGATACAAAGGGCCATAACTCTGTTTTTAACAGATGGTGTACAATGCCATTTGGCGTGCATCATCCTCTTATGCATATATATACTCATACCAAGTTTCAATGAAATCCGCCAAAGCACTTCCAAGATATGGCTCCGGACACAAAAGTGCAGGACGGACGGACGGACAGCCGGACGGACGGACAACGCCAAAACAATATCCCTCCGCCTCTGGCGGTGGATAAATAACATAAAAAAGACAACAATTTTAATCAACATTAAAATACGCGTGTATACAAGATGACTGGGTTATCTAATTGTAAAATGAAGTATCAATTTGCTACACAATGATTTTTGGTTTCTTACAAATGCCAGTTCCTTATTATTTTTCAACATTTGAAATAAAAATATAAATACAAGCTGTTTAATTTTTTAAAAAGTACACTAGAATAACAACCTGCTACAACATGATGTGAAGTTGCTTACAAAATCTGATTTCTGACATATTTTCAGTAAAATATATATTATATAATATTATATTCAAGCTGAATAAGTTTGTTAAACTGTAAACTTAAGTAAGAATCTGCCACAGCATGGCTTGTGTAATTGTCAAGTTGAAAAGTACCTTTGTTTTACTAAACATACTAATATTTATCATAATGGTTTCCTTATACATTTATAACTTCAGAGTATACAGATACATTGCCTATAGAAGACTGGCTCGTTGGATTTGGCACCGTCAGAGCAAGAAGGATCGACGACCTCTACCGTCATGCGCTGTGGCAGCCAGAGATTTCCGTCCGACTCATACATTTGATTTTGCTTCGCCAGGGATGGAAACTAACGTTTTACAGTTGGTTGCCCACATGGACAACCATCTATAGTTTTTTGGTTTCCCATCGTAAGCCTCAACGCGCCCAGTACTAGGTACATGTAGTGTCATGTGTAACCAATACTTTCTTTAAAAGTAATAGATAACTATACAACAAAACGGGCAACCACTAATTTCCATCCCTGTTCGCTAATTAAATCGCGAACGATGGTTCTGCACAGCCTCAGACTTCAGGATTCTGTTTGCAGATGAAGACGGACGGCGGTGAAAACAGAATGTTGCCAGAGGCAGCCCTTGCATTGGCATCGCTCTTGTACTCCTCTTTCATCCTAAGCAGCTCTGCCATTAGTTCATCAACATAGTCTGAAAGTTATATTAAAATAAACTATAATTATTGATAAATTGTTCCTTCTTATTAGAGAATAATAAACAATGAATGTTTTTTGTATTGTTGTCGTCAACCATGTACTACAGAAATCTATTGCTTTAAGAAACCAAACATTTTGATAAAAGATTGCATGTAAACTCATGTATTTATTTTGATATTTTAGATAATTTCACTATCTGTTCAGAAAAAGAGACTTGTATCAAGATTATTCTAAAAACTCAACAAGTTCAACATGCAAATACATTTAATGTTGTTTTACATTGAGAATAATCACCAGATTTTAGAATCATAATTTCTAAATTTTGTTTCAACATATTGGACAAGTTCAGGTGATTTCTGTAAGCTGTAATGTATTTTTTTTATGTGCCAAAAAAAAATTCTTCAACAAGATAATTCAATATTGCTATCTGTGGTTATTATTTATACAATAAAATTCATTATGAATACATTACCATAAGTGCAATTCTCTTTAACTGCTTTAACCACATGGTGTCCAGCCTTGTACTTAGGATAGGAGAGTCCTTTCCCTGTGGTTTGACAGTGAATCCCTTATGTTCTGTTGGCCGAAATACAACCGTCTGAAATGATGAACATTTTGAATTTTTCAGAAAAACACAATGCTCCCTGCTGCGCCACTTTGAAGCATATATTTGACGTTTGACCTTGAAGGATAGCCTTGACCTTGACCTTTCACCACTCAAATTGTGCAGCTCCGTAAGATACACATGCTTGCCAATTATCAAGTTGCTATCTTCAATATTGCTAAAGTTATGACCAATTTTAAAGTTTTTGGACGGACTGACAGACGGACGAACTGATGGACAGTTAAAAAACTATATGCAACCCTTTGGGAGCATAAAAAAATAGAAAGTTTCCCCATGTATAGAAACAGAAAATAAAGAATAAAAACTATATTACAAGAATTGAGGATTTTTTTTCAAGCCAATGTAAATATGTAACTCCTATCACATAAAAAAACAGGCTGTTTGGAAATAATTAAACACACTTATTAATAATTGACATTGTTTGGAGATTGTTAAACAAACTAATTATTAATTGATATTACGAACCTCAGATGTCTGTGATGACTGCGAATACACATTATCAAAATGTGATTCAGGATAACTGATCCGAACAGGCGACTGTTCACAAGACATTTCTTCACAGACATCTGGCTCTTCCACACATGATGAATATGGGTCCTACAAATAATTGTCATGTTACTTTTTATAAATTCACACAGAATAATGACAGAATGACACAAATGTTTATATCACTTAATATAAGCCAAACTATGCTATTGAACTTTGAAATAATATGTGTCGCACTCTGAGAAACTGGGCATAATGCAGGTGCGTAAAGTGTTGTCCCAGATTAGCCTGTGCAGTCCGCACAGACTAATCAGGGATGACACTTTCCGCTGGCATGGTATTTTTTGTTTAAAGGAAGTCCCTTCTTACTGAAAATCTTGTTAAGACGGAACGTGTTGTCCCTAATTAGCCTGTGCGGACTGCTAATATGGGACGACACTTTACGCACAGGCATTATGCCTAGTTTTCTCAGAACCTGACAGATATATTGCAATCATTAGCCTTTGAGTGGTAGTGGGGATAGTCTGATCAGTTTCCTTTTTGGATTTTGAAATTGAAGGGTGCTAATTCTTAAAAGAGCTCTTCAGTGCATAAAGCCATATTATCTCATTTGCATAATTTTAATATAAAAGCATGTGTTTCATTATAATTACTAAGTAAATATTTCTAATAAAATATTTGTTAACTGAAAACACAATTTCTATTATAAATAAAACTAGTTTCAGTTTGAGCATTTATATTAATTTATTGATAAATACAACTTCCTTTATAATCATATGATAAAATCCACACAAGAGCATGGTGTAGGGCATAGTGAGACCTTGGGTGGGACTTGGAACTGCACCCCTTGGTTAGCTAAGCAAGGGCACTGGTCTGATAGTAATACATTTTATGATTGTTTGTTGATTTAATTGGGCTAGGAATAATCTTTTATCTTGAAACCATACTGTGTTCTACCATAATCTTGTGATATATCCAAAGATAAGGCGCTATTCAACAACCAAATAGCCATAAACTCCATGACACAGTTCTGTATGGATTAATACACAACACTGGTAACTGGTGTCAATTTGACTGGTAACCATGGACATTCTTGAAACTTAAGAAACTAAGAAAGCAATCATGTGCTTTGTTATATTTAATTGAATCTAGAGAATATTATTTCAGAGAAATGTCAAGCTGTTCATTGTTTAAGAAATAATAAATTGTACAAATAATTACAGTCCATGCACAAAACCCTTCTCAATTTACATTTTTATCTGAATAATTCAATACAGCATGCTGAATGGTGTTAGTAAATACTATTAATATTTTTATTAATACTACAGTATTCAAATTTACTTTTACAATGTCTTTTAATCATCTGTGTAATAGACAGTACTTTTTTTTATTTTGTTCAATATATCAGTATAAGAAAGTTTACATAATTATTGTTTTACCAGCACTTTGATTCTCTCATACTTTCTTATCTTATGGAAATGTAATTAAAATAAGCCCAATATTATTTTTATACTTTGAATATTTTTGGTGAGTTAGCTAGTCTTATTTATTTATCAAATGGAATGTTTTTGTCAGTTTTAAAGCTGTTCCACTGATTAACCTATTTTTCCTTATTAATAAGAGAAGTGTTTTAATTAATTGTTTGTCACTAAGCCATTGATTCATACATGCATACAAATATAAGAAAATTTTGAAAAATATATATTAAAAGGTAAAATAATTAGGCATATCCATACTGAGCATAAGGCTGTACATGATCGAACCCATGTGTGCCCCAGCATTCCTTATAAACTGACTAGACTTTTAACTCTTAACTTTCAGTGCAGGAACCGAATTTTGAAGGCCTGTGCAAACAGTTTGGATCCAGATGAGACGCCACAGAATGTGGCGTCTCATCAGGATCCAAACTGTTTGCTGTTTTGATAATATTCTTTGAAAAAAAATTGAAGAAAATGCTAATTTTAGAAATTTAGCAGACAACATTTTAGCAGACGACAAATTTCCCAGCATGCAAAGAGTTAAAGTGTGGATGAAATTGGAATTAAAGTGTGGATGAAATTGGAATTATCATATGAGCAGCATTTTCCAGCTACTTGGTACAGAAGGATTTCCATTTTTTGCGGATGTGTTCTGAGTGAAAAGCTCACTATCCAGAAAAACCTAATCCATCCTGTATGTTGACCATCAACAGCTCTGACATTACTCAACAATATACAGGAAATGGCCTTGAGCTCAGGTCACCTAGCTGAGAAGGACACATATCAACCACTGCGCTTATAAGACCACCTTTATGTTATTGATTTAATATAATTTATTTAAATATAATGCATGGTTAATATTGTGAAGAAATACTTATAATTTGTTTGCGGATTCAAATGTTTGACAAAACAATGTGTGAGAATACTGTAGTCTATAGGTCAAACAATATTTCTACAGTACAGCTTCCTCTCCTTTGTATTAGCCTGACCACTCCAGTATTTGAAATAAACTTGCATCAGAGACTATTGTGCATTATTTTCTAACCAGATGTCAACGCATTTTATAATACAAATGTCTTGAAATCATTTGTAATAATATGCTGACTAATCAGACTAAAATTATTTAGCACTGTGAATATCAAAATAAACAAGCATAGATTAGTCATTAGAAACATAATTACCGGTTCCTTTCAGAATAGGCGCCATACTTCGCTCGGTTGTGCTTCCCTAGTCCAAGGTCGTTGGGATTTAGAGGAGCTTTCTTTGAAGCTTTGTATGCCTCTGTTTCCGGAAATATCGTTGGAATTGCACCAGCTTTGAGCTTGAGCTTTAACTCCATTCCAACACTAGCCATAACACTTGGAGGATGAAAAAAAAACAACTGTCGTCAAAATGTTTCAAGCACAATCTAGATGCCTTACTCGGTTTGAAATCAACCAGTCTCCCATCGATTACTCTCCTGGAATTGACAGCCTTTATCCATTTCTTACAAGTAACATCATCCTTCGCAAAACGGAAAAAAAACCTTCTTTCCATTTTCCTCACGTTCTTTGCACCCGAAAGCAACACACTGAACCATATCGAATAACGATTGTCATGCAAAAAATACAGAGAAAGCACACGATTTCAATAAAACTTGTGTAAAAGAATTGTATTTTGCTAACGTGAGTGTCAAATTTGACATTTAGCGCGAAGTGTTCACGCTTCGATTCGTAATAACAATGGACGTGTATCCGAGTCATGCGCGTTGAGTGCCGGTGACGTCACAACCAAAATAGGTGGCGGAAATACCCGGGCGGTTTACGGAAAACAAAAACATCGTTTTTTAGTATCGCAATATTTTTTGCCATAGCTCTTGATGATTCCACTTGTTTTAGAATATACATATTTATACAAATGCATTTTTCGTTATAAAATCGACAGTTCACCTTTAAACATGTACGGGCACATTGAAATAACGAAAAGCACACGTCAAAGATAAAATATGTTATGTGAAATGCGTCTGTTTGGACACGTTAAAAAAATCTTAAAAGGAAAACTGAATGTGTTGGCATCAGTTTCCTAAATTTGTCCTCATCACCATCACAATCACAATCACTGTCACCATCACCACCAGCAGTCATGTTTCAGACAAACTCATTGGTATTGTGCTCCATATTTTTTTCATGTCCAAAATATGCTGCCGCTAAAAAATTAAATGCACTCACTGCAATCTCAACTTTCTTTCTTATTTGCTAAAAGCTTCCCATATTTGTTCCCACATTGACTAGGATAAAAATAACTGGTTGTGTAGAAACATGGCCTAGCGTTTTTCAACAGAAATGTAAATATTTTATTGTAATTTGTAACCATCATACTCAATATACAAGTTATATAACTAAAACACATTTAAACGATGCGGGAAGGATTTAAGCTTATAATTTTTGTTCTTATAAATCAACATAACTAATAAATTGAATTCATACATACTATTAATTGAAGAAGAGCAGAAAAAACACACGTTGAACGAAATACGAAAATAACATTTATTGTAAAGGTTAGTTTAAGAGCTAGGACATAGTATGTTTAAAAAAAGCTTATGAAACATTTGTCCTGACCCGTCGTCCTTGCTTATAAACCATGTTGGGTAACAATGTGTGTAAACTATGAGTGGCCTTTTGAATGATAAACGTGAATCGTAAACCTTTTTTTGTGAGCGAAGTTATTTTTAAAATATAATTATCAGATGTGAATGAATCGTGAGAGTAGGAGATAATAGATAAAATTGTGTCTATTGAACGTAAGTCACGCATAACATCAGTGCGTCACTTTGTTATTGAACTGTATAAACTATTTACAAAATACTGTATCCTGGCTTTTAAACTTACGTTTAAAATTAATTTATTTTCGTCATTCAGTTATCGTGTGTTTGTTTGTGTGTGTGTATTATGATAAGCTCTTTTTAAATTCTGTAGTAGCAGATGCAGAATTATCACCAGTAATCATTTTTAATATAACGAGCCTCGCGTTCGAACATTCAAGCTTTATGCTCAGAAAACGAGAGTCATACTGTTGAAAGATTGCATACATTTTCAAATTGTGCTAAAAATAAGACAGCAAGTATCTGAATGCTAATCCATTATCAAACATATCCATCCGCTGAGCGTTTATATTTGGACCATTTAATTTTATACGTTTATATCTTTTAATTTAGTATTAAACAAATGGGTCACAAGTGATTAATAGCACCTATTATGAGAAGAAAACCTAAGGGAAGAGCTCCCATATGAAACAAGACCACTTAAGGCTCACAATTGGGAGGGCATTGACACGAGCTGAACGAAAAGGACAACGTGGCCTTCCCCAGGGCATAATTGCAGTATCGAATATTGATGAACAGATTTCCATCGTATACTTATTACCGACCTTATTAAACAGAACATATATTATTAGTTGATAGCGTAAGCTCGTTACTTTTCACAAATAGGTTGATATATATTATTGAAGATCTAATGTGTTGCTTTTCAAACATAAAGTTTAAAGGGATAACATACAACAAATTGAGCCTCACTTTGGAAAGACGGAGTTTAATGCATGTGCGTAAAGTGTCGTCCCAGATTAGCCTTCGCAGTACGCACAGGCTTATCAGGGACGACACCTTCCGTCTCCACTGGATTTTCGTTTTGACGCGACTTCCTTTAAACAAAAGAAACAAACAATACAATCCGAAAGTGTCGCCCCATATCTGCCTGTAAGGACTACACAGGCTTATGTGGAACGACTCTGTACGCACATGCATTACGCTTCGTTTTCTCAGAGCGCCGCTCATGCACAAAGTTAGTACAACTTACTGCAATTACAAACACGATTTCTCCTTACAAAAAAGCAAAGTTTTGTCTTGATGGTGATGTATGCGTTCTTAAGTCCACGTGTAGGGCATTAATGACTGATAACCATTATATTAATGTATTTTTTTTTAATAATTAGGGGAGAAAACTGGCCGTTAGAACGAAAAACTAACGTCACACAAAAACTATGCAGTTAATGTGTTTTGTATGTTAATGTTAAATAACTGCAAATGAAAACGGATTTTTTCCCCAGATTTTACTGGATACATCTCAAAGCCAACAAGGTTTATCCTTATTTAATCTCAAGCATTCACATAATGAATGGTGTGCGATCCGGATCGGATATGGATTATTACCACATGTAATGTAAATTTTGACACGAAATACTAACTTTCTTCCGCCCACTTATTTGTATAGTATTAAGGTTTAAGTTCTGGTTTTATAAAATAATCATTTATACGTGTAAGCGTTAATGTGATCTTGTTGACAAATAAATATCAGCATTTATCCCATCCCACGTATGGCCAGAAACATTAGTAAGTGTTAACAGCGTTTACGCGTTTACAGTATTACCGGTATCAATAAAACAGCCCCACAGACTCTTAACTTTCCATTTAGTCCGATTTAGATCATGTTGTCATACGCAAAGGAAAACTAAAATAATATATTTCTTGTGGAAGTTAACACAAAAAATCTTTTCACAATAAGTATATTCTTAAGCTACCCTGTCATGAAAAGTGTTTGGCCAGTCAGAGACCAGTCAGGGACTCTATCCCATATCACTCGCGATCAGTGTTTGGCCAGTCAGAGACCAGTCAGGGACTCTATCCCATATCACTCGCGATCAGTGTTCGTTACTTTCTTATATAAATTATCTGAAGTTTGGGCTGTATCGATTTGCTTTTATCCCACGTGACATGGATCTGTATAAAAAAACTACACAAGTAATGCATTGGATGTCTCTGATTGCAAATTTATGTTTGAAATAACAGAAATAGGGCATAGAAAATGTGCACAGCATAAAAACCAGAAATAACAACGTATAGAAACGAAGTGTTAGACAATATCTTTCAAAGTGACCTTTATTTAGCCGAATGACACCATTACGATGCGTAAAGCAGCTATTTGAAGTCATCAATGTGATCTTAAAATGGCAATGGTAATAAAATGAGTATACTTGTATTGCATTCATAGTTTTTTTTATGCTTAGCCATGCTAACGGTTGATTGTTCTGTGTTAACGAACACTGAGAGCTATACATCGAAAATGTAATGAACCATCGTTTTGTATTTTTTCATATATGTATCGCATTATTGTACATTTTGGCTTAATGCGTGTGCGTAAAGTGTTGTCTCAATTTTGCATGTGCAATCCACACAGTCTAACTAGAGAAGACACTTTTCTCCTAGAATGGATTTTCGTTAAGAAGAAACTTATTTTAAACAAAAAACAATTATAGAGGAAAGTGCCGTCCCTGATTAGCCTACTAGCACTGCACAGGCTAATATGGGACGACAATTTACGCACATGCATTTAGCTTCTTTTTGTCACAGAGAGGCTAAAATTTAAAAACGTTTTGTAATGATTGGAAAGAAGCGTTCTCACGCCATTATTTTGTGTTGCGCAGTTAGATAGGCTACGTATCAGCAAAGAGCTGTTATCGAGTTTAATGACTCAAATGCGTGGCTTTAATTTTAACTGTAGCAATTTCAATTAATGTAAGGAATGAAAACTTTTATTTGAATTTCACTAAACGTATTAAGTTTATGAATGACATCAGGCACATATTGGATACTGCCAATGGATTGTTTTATGAATGACATCAGGCACATATTGGATACTGCCAATGGATTGCTTTATGAATGACATCAGGCACATATTGGATACTGCCAATGGATTGCTTTATGAATGACATCAGGCTCATATTGGATACTGCCAATGGATTGCTTTATGAATGACATCAGGCACATATTGGACACTGCCAATGGATTGCTTTAAACTCAACACAGAATGTTATCTCGCTCCCACTTATTTGTGAAGGTTTAAAGTAAAAGCTCTGGTACTATTAAATACTAACTACGTCAGTAAGCGTCCATGTGGTCTAGTGGACAAACATCAGCACCCCACACATGGTTGATTATAGACCTGTCAATTAAAACTCGCAATACCTTTTAACTTTCCTTTGAACATTACGCATAGGTAGCAATTAGGCAGACCTAAGTCAATATTTTCGTTTCGAATCCAAGTTGTGAGATAACATATATGGCATGAAATTAATTGAAATCGTTTACAATATATTTCGGACACAATACGTTTTTCAATTATCACAAAACGTGTTGCTGATAAAAAGTGAGTGTTCGTGTTTTTCATTTCTTTTTCAAATCCATTAAATCGACTCAGGATATCGCGTACCATTTCATAATACCGGACGAAACATTGAAAATGCAACAACAGCCATTATAAAGCGCTATAAGTACAATAAATTTAACTTGATTATTTGAATGTTTTTATTTGCATAAAACAATAAATACTTGAACGTTTCATTCATCTATCTGCTTTCACCATAAATCATTTCAATATAAAAAGGTGTTACATTCGGTACAGTAATTCAAATCAATAGAAAAATCTATGACCTACCTGAATATATGATAAACAAGCAACATTAATTTATATGACTTCATTCATTTAACATACCAACATTACTGTACATAATCGAAATAATCGAGTCAGTAACACTGTTGTCAGATTACATGCAGATGCCTTGCTTCTTAAATAAACATGGTAGACAACCCTCAATATATTGTCCTTCTATTACTTGTTTACATGTGTTGAGTTTTTAAATACATGTACATACACGTACATTTTCTGATGCAATTTGAGCAGAATTTGTTAACTTGTATGTAAATGGTAAAACGTCGTTTTGCCGATGTTCCAATAAAAACAAACTTTAAACAGTTTTGTGAACTTATAATAATTGCCTCTTATAAACCAGTTATAACCATGCATGCCCGTGTGCTAGTTTGGTACAATCAAACAAACACCGAAATAGATGTTATTATAAACTATCCAAATTTTAACAAATCTTTAGTGTCTGTTTGTTTATACAAACATACGTCACAGTGTCCGATAGTGCGGACAACCGATTAACTTTAAATTAAACAAACCGGAGACTTTGATGTTATGATTTAATTGTTTCATAACATCTTAACCCCTGATTCTATTGTTTGTAAAATGAAAGGGGTATTATTTAAGGTTTGTTCGTTGATTTACTGTACAATCAAAGGTTTGCTTATAAAATCCTATTCACACAATTGTGTTAATATTGGTTCATGTTAAAGTACAAAGTATCATCAAGTAAACGCTGGTGTTTTGTTTTAAAATTTAAAAACAGGCACGAGACCGGATTTACTCACAAAGTTTTTATCAGTTTGATATGTGACACGACTCAGATTTTCAAAACTTTAATACACCGAAGGACGAATGAACCTTACACTCCTAACTAAAAAAACAACATTAAGCTCTGTATGTTGTAAGTCTCTTAAAATGAATCCGGAACAGAACGACTATTCAAATCGATAATAGTGAATTAAACACACTCTTTAACGTTTTTGATTCTACATAGCTTCAAGGCACAGTTCCCAAATACTTAAAATACTAAAATACTTATACATGCAGAAACGTGTTTCTTATTGTCATCATACCTGTCGAAAAAACACTTACAAAAACACGACAAAAAAACAAAAACAGCAACAGCAAAATCTTAAAGTAAATTCATTATTACACGCGCATCGAGCGCTTACAAACATAAAAGAACTTAACATATAGTTCTTACAAACAAAATAGTTTTAAGTGATATCAACGCCATTTCTAATGTTCAAACTGATCATTTAAGCATATGTCAAATTGTTTTGGCTGGATAAGGGCTTTTAAAAATTGTATTATATGATCACGAAACGCTGGACAAAGACGCATTTATAGTACCAGATCATATGAGAGGAAGAGATCAACTGGCTTTGAGACCATGTGTCCTATTTTTGTTGCAGATATAAAAAATCAGGCTCTGACATGAAGTGAGATTGGATGGGAAATAGAACTATCACCAACCCTTTCTAGAGGTTGTAGTTTTAACAGCCTCCGGTGATAAAAAGCAAACTGTAACAACCAAAGAAGCAATGAATTACTGCATATCATGTAATTCCGGAACATATTTCACTATATTTAGCCATATTCCTTTTATAATCAGATAAATTCCATTCATATTAAATACATTTCATTTTCAATCTAGAGATATCGATGCACAAAGGCAACCAAAACAGTCTTTTTTTAATTATTATTTTGCATTTTGTAAAGATGACAGATGAAACATTACGAAAAAGCAATAGCAGTCGCGTGTTTCGCGCTTAGCAAAAGATTAAAAAATAAAGCATGGTACGTTTTATATCATGCTTTCAAAAGGCTATAGCCAACCTGACCTATCAAAATCTCATTTAGTATAAAACTCTTGTATACTGACTCGGCAATTACTCTTTGACTGAATATCCCAGTGGTGTTAGTTGGAAAAGGGACGGCATCGCAAGTAAGAAGCAAATGGGCCCTTACAAAAGGGGCATTTACACTGTAAGTATGTCCTCCATTATACAATTATTTAAAAATTGCAGAAATTATACATACAAGGTAATATGATAACGTAAATTACATTGTTCTTTAACGAAAGGTATTCTGATAAAAGGGAAAAGACTGCGTATATCTGAACGTAACTTTGTCCATTTGACTTGTCTTCCATGTGACATTAAAATAAATAATATTGTAACGAATATTATTGTCAATATAGACCCTTACAACGGTTGTTGCAATTCCCTAAAACTGTAAAAAGAATAAATCGATGCATGAACACACAATTGGAGTAATAGCGTGAAATATAAATGTCAGTATATCATTCTTATGATACTTTAAGAAAATTGTGATAAATAATTATAGAGCGTCTTGTATACGTAATTACGATACCAAAATGATTGCTACACTTTAACAATAAAGTATCTTTGCAATACCTGTGAGTCCATGTGCAGTATCACACCTGTAAATCCTTGAGCAGTAACACACCTGTGAATCAATGAACAGTATCACACCTGTGAGTCCATGTGCAGTATCACATCTGTAAATCCATGAGCAGTAACACACCTGTGAATCAATGTGCAGTATCACACCTGTGAGTAAATGTGCAGTATCACACCTGTGAGTCCATGACGAGTAACACACCTGTGAATCGATGTAGAGTTTCACATCTGTGAATCTATAAGCAGTAACACACCTGTGCGTCCATGTACAGTATCACACCTGTAAATCAATGAGCAGTAACACACCTGTAAATCAATGTGCAGTATCACACCTGTAAATCAATGAGCAGTAACACATCTGTGCGTCCATCTGCAGAATCTTACATGTGAATCAATGAGCAGTAACACACCTGTGCGTCCATCGGCAGTATGACACATGTGAATCAATGAGAAGTAACACACATGTGAGTCCGTGTTAATTCGCATATTACTAGCTGGGGTAATAAACTCAAGATATTGCTCCAGGATTTAGGATTGCCTTTTTAGTATTATAAATCTGATATAACCACTAGTGATTATATTGTATTTGTCAGCGTATAAAGGATATCAGTTTACAAACATGGGTTAGTGATATTGATAACTTGCCTAAACTTGATACGTATCGTTTATTCAAATCAAATTTTGATTTTGAAAACTTTTTAGATATTGTGGTAAACGATAGGGATAGAATTTGTTTAACAAGCCTTCGCTGTTCTGCACATTCACTATTCATTGAAGAAGGCAGATATAGAAATATTCCAAGAAATGAACGAGTATGTACAAGATGTAATATGGGTGTAATTGAGAATGAATACCATTTTTTTGTTAATTTGTCCATTGTATAGAGATTTAAGAAAACTATTGTTACCTAAATATTATCTACGCTGGTCTTTTATTATAAAATTTAAGCAACTGATGTCTACTTCGAATAAAAAAAAACATTAATTAACTTGGCTAAATTTAATTTAAGATCTAGTCACAATTAGTATTATGTATGAATAAATGTATATTGCTTATTGTTGTTTTGTGTTTTTATCAACATTCGCACAACCATTAATCATTATTTCATGTCCATCATATAAACCATACTTTTCATCACAATTGTTGTATATGCATTTATTCACATGTATTATGTATGTTGTTTGGCTGTGTACAAATGTATTTGCCAATAAAATTGACTTGACTTGTGTTCAGTAACACGTCTGTGAGTCCATGTGTAGTAACACATCTGTAAGTCAATGTGCAGTAACACATCTGTGAGTCCATGTGCAGTGTCACATCTGTGAGTCCATGTGCAGTAACACACCTGTGAGTCCATGTGCAGCAACACATCTGTGAGTCCATGTGCACTGTCACATCTGTGAGTCCATGTGCAGTAACACATCTGTGAGTCCATTTGTAGTAACACATCTGTGAGTCCATGTAAAGTAACTCACCTGTGAATCAATGAGCAGTAACACCTGTGAAACAATTAGCAGGAGCACACCTGTTAATCAATGAGCAGTAACACACCTGTGAGTCTATGGACAGAAACACATCTGTGAATCAATCAGCAGTATCACACCTGTGAATCAATGAGCAGTAACACCTGTGAATCAATGAGCAGGAACACGCTTGTGAATCAATGAACAGTAACACATCTGTGCGTCCATGCGCAGTCTCACACATGTGAATCAATGAACAGTAACACACCTGTGAGTCCATGTGCAGTATCACACATGTGAATCAATGAGCAGTAACACACCTGCGAATCAATGAGCAGTAACATACCTGTGAGTCAATGTGCAGTATCATACATGTGAATCAATGAGCAATAACACACCTGTGAGTCCATGTTCAGTATCACATATGTGAATCAATGAGCAGTAACACACCTATTAGTCCATATGCAGTTTCACACCTGTGGGTCCATGTGAAGTATCACAGATGAGAATCAATGAGCAGTAACACACCTGTGAGTCCATATGCAGTATCACACATGTGAGTCCATGTGCAGTATCACACCTGTGAGTCCATGTGCAGTATCACACATGTGAATAAATGAGCAGTAATACACCTGTGAGTTAATGAGCAGTAACACACCTATGAGTTAATGTTCAGTATCACACATGTGAGTCCATGTGCAGTAACACATCTGTGAATCAATGAGCAGTAACACACGTGTGAATCCATGAGCAGTTACACGCCTGTGAATCAATGAGCAGTAACACACCTGTGAGTCCATGTGCAATATCACACATGGGAATCAATGAGCAGAAACACATCTGTGGGTCCAGTTGCAGTAAGACATCTGTGAATCAATGAGCAGTAACACACATGTGAGTCCATGTGCAGTATCACGCCTCTGAATTTATGAGCGGTAACATACTTCTGAATCGATGTAGAGTATCACACCTGTCAATCAACTAGCAGTAATACACATGTGAGTTCACGTGCAGTATCATGTCTGTGAAACCATGCACAGTATCACACATGTGAATCAATGTGCATCATTACACCTGTGAGTCCTTGTGCAGTATCATACATGTCAATCAATGTGCAATGTTTATTATATTAATTTTTATTATAAGACCATGCCTATTTATAATTATGCAAACTTCGTTTATTGTTTTAACAATATTTCATAGCACACTTGCGCAAAGTTAAGACAGCTCTTTAGCGCAAGTGATAATATTAAAGTTTTGAGTGGAAACGGACAAGCGATATAATACACGGCTTGCTATTTATACATGCAATTGTTATTAAATTACATACCTTCTAAATTTTCCCAACTTATTTTTTTCTTAATTAAAATGTGTTTTCATTGGTCCTTGCTTCAATTCTACTTTGTATGCCCACTAGCGTTCCAATCGTGGATGTTACAAATCACTCTCATCAATTACTTCGTATGGAATTCGTGTTTTTGTCAAACAGTTTTTCAATGGAAGTTCGATCGCATGGCATTTACGGTAGAAAAACACGTATGCTAGTACGAAACGAAATATTAAACAGCTAACACAATGACAAATTCATGTTGTTGTTTTTTTAATCGGAGTATTTATTTGAACTTTGTTATCTTTATCAGCGTCTTTATTCAGGATCTCAAGAAAAAACCTCCAATTCCCACCGAAACAAAAGTTTTACCGGTAAATAAGTTACAACAAATAAAGCAAAATAAAAATGTGGTTTGTAACCTATTTAATCGATTTACTTTATTCACAATCGATCAAACATTGCACGTGACATTGCTGCAGACGACGCTCTACGAAAACTTTAGTAAAAAATGAACTAAATTGGTAAGTATGGAGACTGTTTATCGTCTAGGTATGTGGGCATGCTTTTGCACATAGGATTAACCGGTGATTTTAATTGAAGTTTTCAAAATTGTAACTAAAAAACAGTGTTTTTTTAGTTATGATTTCCATGTTTACACTTTTGATTCTTAAAAATCTAAATCTTTTTCCCCACAAGGAGTCCGTTTATACGATCTGTATGAACTATTTTGCTGCTTGAGTTTGTATTGAATACATGATAGCCAATGAGAAGCTACTTCAACATGGTGCACTTGAAACAGACAACAATTGCAATCAGTGCTTGATTAATGAATAAACATCTTTTTAAAATCTAGATATACTCTTCATCTGTATTCTCGCGGAGGTTTTCCCTTAACATATATATTTTAGTCAAATGCAACTAACCAAACTTTCCTTCAATGATATGCAAATATTGTACCATTCCCTCAGTCATATCAAACTTGTCCTGGTATCTATAATTTTGTTTACATTAAAAACAAGGCTCTCATATTGACGTCACATGCATGTGCTCCTTGTACTTTATTTCACTAACATAACTTCATTGTGTACACACCGGTCTTACTGACCTGTGTACTAACACGCAACGAATTGTGGGTAGCACTTCTTTTACAAGTGAATAGTAAAAGCGAAAGTAAGTCAAGTTCTCGTGCTTCTCTAAATCGCTATCAGTCTTAATAGAGATTCAAAATCGCATTTAAACATACTAAATAACATTTCTTTAAACAACATTCCATTTTAAACACATATTTAACATCATTTTTCTCATTATTGAAAAATATTAATTCCTACACGGAACTATTTTGGCGGAAGCACAAATCCCCAAATCAGGGGAATGTGATGCGTCCTAGCATAGAGGTGACAATAACGAAGTGACGTCACCATCTATGTATAGAATGACATAACTGCGCTTGAAGATAAATACAAGCACAACCAAAATGAGAAAAAACAGGTATGACTGCTTTTCAAAATCTTAACTCAACTAAATAATCCAAACGTATCCATATTCTATACATTTTATTGGTCCTCTTGATTAAATTTCCGCATAAATTGCAATGTAAAGCTGACAACTGCACTACTAGACTGGTAACACAACACTTCAAAAATTACTTCCACTTTCTCTCGATTTTCAGAAAATGTTGCATGAAATCATGATAGATTCTAGCATAAGAGCTGTGCATGATCATCGCGTCAGGCGATATACGCGTGTTCAGTGGGGTTACCCCCGTTCTGATCGGACATTTATAATATCGAATCTCTTAATAGTTCAGTGAATCAAGTTATTAATTTAAGTCTGCTTAATGCCTATTGCATTCAGCCATTCAAGTACTGTCCCATTCTGATGTTACATATTGATAAGAGCTTAGAGGTAACCACACGCGTAGTGAATGTTATGGAACACATCTATGTATGGAACTATCGGCTTTGTGTGTTAAACACGCTGTAAATAAACAATTTTGACATGGATTTAACGGGAAATAACTAAATCTTTGAAGGTAAATTGTTATTGTTGCATTGTTTGCATTAATTTAGAAATTCTTTTACCCGTTTCCTTAACCGCTCGATACGCGGTAACCAGAGGATACTGTCAAATACTGATTGATTCATTTTGGACGATAACCGATAATATAGGTTATCGTCCAAAATGAATCAATCAGTATTTGACAGTATGTGTTATATATTAGGGAAAAGTGATCATGGGTCAGACACTTTATTTATTCCCTTGTCATTTCTTAACAAAACGATAAAGGCAAGGAATATCCAACTTTGACTTGCTTTCTAAATTTATCATACCGTTCTAAGTTTCTATTTAAAAAAAGCTACCGATATATTGTCATAAAAATTCCCAAACTAGATGGTAATTACAATAGCGCATGGCTATTAACATAAGAACAAATTAATCAGTCACAATTAGGATTATCATAATGAGATGCATACATAATACATATAGGTGGCAGATGTGTGGCTATACTTTATGACACTCAAAAGAAAAAAATCTACACATTTTGTGTTTTAAGTTTCTAGTGATTTTAATTTAAACGTCAAATACAAAGTAACAACAACAGAAAATACTAGATTTGTGTTCATTAATTATAGAGATAACAATATATTGCAGAGCCTATATGACTACAATGGAGAAGTTTTCTCGGAAATTCGAGCTTAATGCATGTGCATACCTCAGCGTTGAATGGTTCACATAATCACGCAACTGAAGGTCTCTAGAAACGGCTGTCTTAAAGCAACATCTTTATATTAGTTTGAAAGTATTAGATTCCAAACATGTTGCTTTCACTTACCCGACCAACTTTACCACAAACAATGTATTCTGTTTTCAATAATGTTTAAATGATTATGCAAACTGATTTAAAAAAATGATATTACCTAGAAATGCGAAAGATTTTTGTCACCGAATTTGCTCGTTGAAGTGGTAAAACAACTTGTATATAGTGGAGAAAAGTAAAAAAAGTGCTGTACATGTGTACATCAGAAGTTTCAGTAGCATACAAAGTCCTTCTGGAGACATCATAACAGGCAGGTCTACAACTTGCTCATTGGGTGGTTCAGATATGCTGAAAACCGAAATGTTATGGGAGCTAACAGAATTGTGCACTGATATCAGACTATCGCATAATGGAGTTAATTCATGTGCTATGGATGACTCTGTGTTTCTTATTTCTAACATTGCATTCTCTTCATCAGGACCCTGTGACAACACTTCACAGATGATCGATTGAAAAACCTGTGTAGGCACTTCACAGGCGCTTGATGGAGAAACCTGCGGAGTCACTTCTCAGGCGCTGGATGGAGGTTTTTGTGAAGTTACCTCACAGTGCTTGATGGAGAAAATGCAATGTTAGAAATAGCATGCGGATTGAAAGGAAATATTCCTGTTGCACGAAATCAGCTTCTTATATTTTCAGGAGTGACTGACTCTTTCCAAGCTTGACCAAAGACATGCAAACAACTTGAATGTCCCATGGACACACCAGTTAACAAAACGAAGGAATCAACATGCATATTCCACCTGCTCTTCAGGGCTTTGAACACTGACCGATCAAATGGTTGGGTCCAGTTGCTTGTGTGCGCAGGAATTTCACCTAAAATTATGAGTTTGTCCCTTGCAAGTCTTATGAACTCTGTGTTAGTGTGGGAACCATGGCCGTCGAAGATCAACAGTTGTAGTTGAGCACTTCCAATGTTTGGCAGGAAATTAGTTTTAAAACCACAAACGTCTGATCCCCTCCTTTGTCCAACCAGAGTCGCTCACTGAAAATTGAGCACACTTTAGAGGCGAGTTTTCTGATGTGCAGGTTTCAAGATCGAAACCATGCAGTTTTTTGGTCGTCTTGCTGTGAACCATAAAGAAAGGAGGCATGCTTTTCCCGACCGCATTTCCACACGGGATGACTGTTATGGTCTCACGTGAGACGCTCTCCTTACCATGGACCGTTTTGAATCCTTTCGCTGCAAGAACCTTTGTTGGTTTGTGTGTCATTTGAACACCGGTTTCATCCATGTTCCAAATGCACTCAGGGTGTCCATCAAGCCCATGGGTTTTGTACACCTTCTTAAGTTCACAGAAGTAGGCATGGATTCGTTCCCTTGTCATCGTATTGTGACGAGGCGTGGCTGTCGGTTTCAGGGACCTGAGAGAAAATGAACCATGTCGGGCATTCAACTTGCGCCACCACATATCCGACGGTTTTCCCGTTTTAAAGCGATTACCCTTCTCGTCAGCGAATATGCCTACGTACCTCAAAAAGGTGCCTTTGTTAAAGCCTATCCCCTTGTCAGACCGACTTACAGTCACTCAAATGAGTTCTTCTTCCTCTTTGGTGATTTTTCCCCCATGTTCTACCGGGTGTAACTTTTCCGGTCACTCTGTCGAATTAGGTGTATTTTGGGACCCCGTATTCAGCTGCCGCCTTTCTAATCGACATGCCGTCATTGAACGTTGAAACGGCAACCGTCATGTTTTTCTCTGACCAAGACCTACCGAACACTGTAAAACAACAACTTGCGTTTTAAATATGTATTTATTTAGCAACATTAAAACTTACAGCGGAAATACTGTCATTATTTAGAACAAAAAAAATTGCATAGACACCGCCGCGATGATGAAGTCCTTTGAGCATTCACATATGTTGTTGTACATGTAAACTACCTTTAATTCTGAGCGAAAGGTTTTGCATTCGAGCTCGTCAAACTTAAAACCGATATTACAATTTTGCATCGGACCTCTTCGTGAAAATTTTTCAACTCTCATTTTGGCACGCATATAGCAATGTCCTTTGATGTATTTAAACAGTGGTTTGATGCGCATGGCATCCTCCCGTTGTAAATAACCAACACAGTGCTTCCGATATTTGTCTTCATACACTGCAACCGCATTTGGATCCTTGTGGTTGTCCTCTTCTTGTGCACAGAAATAAACCAGTCCGACTTCCAGCTCTTTTGTACCATAAAAGGCATCCCCACCACATATACGTTCCTAATTACAACGTTCTTCATCCTAAAAATGATTTTCAAAAGTTAAAAACCGTCCATCTTTATTTAAACATGATATTAGTGACAACAAAAGCATGAAGTACGTTGTATTACTTATCCGCCTAGTTAGTTGCTAACTATTAAGGCTAACTAAGTAGTGTGTAGTTGTATAAATAATATGATAAAGTATTGGGAAATGACAGTATTTCATTCGGCAAGTAATGAAATTGCTTGGATATTATATTTAACAAGAAATATCTTTAAAAAAGATATACGGCATTGGTTGTGGTTGGAGTTGGTGAAAGATAAAGAGTTTAAAGAATGAAATCAAAGATAGCATATGTCTTTTTGTGTGCAGTTCTTATCTGCATTTCACGCAGTACGGGATATTTACACGTAATTTTCGCGGTTTATTTTACATGAGAACATACTGCTGATCATATATCTATAGATACAAAAAAAAGAAGAAAGGCAGTGAAATTACAACATGTTAGTCAACCGGCCACACGCGAAGTATTTATTCATGTTTTAAATATTTATTCGCGCGTTCTTCGGACAAACCTGTTTAGTGGTTTGTCGGGCATTGCTATTTGATTTGATTATTAATAGTATCGGGAATCATCTCGCTCATGCTCAATACATTGGTCACGCGATACCGTCTATATTATATAACGATCTTTATACTGACCGCGCGAACACACCCTGATACCTTGCGGCTTGGAATGCAATTCTTTAAAGTGAGGTCACGATTTCAAGACTTGAACGACGGCTTGTTTAAAACTTCATTCTTTTACATGTTTAATGTTCAATTTCAAAAACAATTAAATATGGTTTGGCCAAAACTAATATCAGGATATCGAAAAACGATACTTTTAATATAAATGCATGGGTCTTATGTTACATCTGTATAAAAATACATGGGTCTTATGTCACATTTGTATATAAATACATGGGTCTATGCCACATCTGTATATAAATACATGGGTAAATGTCACATCTGTATATAAAAACATGGGTCAATGTCACATCTGTATATAAATACATGGGTCTATGTCACATCTGTATATAAATACATGGGTCTTATGTCACATCTGTATATAAATACATGGGTCTATGTCACATCTGTATATAAATACATGGGTCTATGCCACATCTGTATATAAATACATGGGTCTATGTCACATCTGTATATAAATACATGGGTCTTATGTCAAATCTGTATATAAATACATGGGTAAATGTCACATCTGTATATAAATACATGGGTAAATGTCACATCTGTATAAACACATGGGTAATTGTCACATCTGTATATGAACACATGGGTCTTATGTCACATCTGTATATAAATACATGGGTCCATGTCACATCTGTATATAAAAACATGGGTCTATGTCACATCTGTATATAAATACATGGGTCTATAACATCTGTATATAAATAAATCGGTCTATGTCACATCTTCTTTGTCTTCTAGACTTTATATTGCTTAACATATTGAACCTGGACACATGTAAAGAAGCAGTCTTCTTAGGTGATATTCAATTAACTCTAGTTTACTAGGTTTGACACCTTCCAAGTAAGTACTGTAATCAAATAGGACTCCAACTTAATCATTTGGTGTTTGCTCGTTAATATGCTTATTTGTCAGCAGTTCATATTGTGTCGCGACCTCCTGAACTATTTGTACTCTTATAGTTTGTAACATATCACACTGCATTATAAATTGAAATTGTGTTGTTTTGAAAAGGTGACATGTTAACCAAAAAGCTGTTGGAATTGGCCTCGCCCTTTTAAGTGTTGTTATTAAGATTATGCGTGTGTATCTTCGGTCCAATCTTGTGTTTTTCAGAATGCTGTTGTGTTCGAGTTTCTGATAAAGTCAAATAGACCAAATCAGTCCTTTTTCGACACCCGTTTGATTCCGACACCTTTGATCGTTTTACCGATATCAATCAAATTTTCGGGGGCTTTAAAGATATTGACCTTCAGATTGCGTAGATGAACAAATCAAAACAAATGTAAGATTATTCCGACTTTTTTGTTATGATCGTTATGAGACATCAACATTTTGTTCAGGGCATACTTTTTTGTCACTGAAATGCACTGAAATAATAATAATTTTACATTTTATAGCAATGCCAAGTAAATCAAGAGTGACCTCCCTTGCGGAAGCTTATACATATTCATTAATGTCGAAACGTGACCCGAGTATTGGTACCAATTTATTAAGGTCTGAAAATAGTCTTAAACGGCGACAATGTGTGCCTAAATTGTCATTTTTAAAAAGAGAAATTATGACATTTATCGGAAAACGTCTATTTTTCAATGTAATCGTTCTTTTTGTATAAGACAACTCA